>NC_134359.1:291135177-291177677 GCF_048569485.1 Anomaloglossus baeobatrachus | reverse complement strand
ATGTATAGAGGGGATTTCTGTTTAATTTAATGTTAGCTTCACTGAAAAAAATATGTGCTTTTCTTTCAAAAATAAGGAAATATCTAAGTGACCCTAAACTTTTGAACTGTAGTGTGTATATATTCGTACAGTGGACGACAACCTGTATTCCAGTCCCCATCATCCTTGTATATCGAGATTTTATCACAGCAGTTCCTGCCCATCTACAGATATTCCAGCACATTGCATGAATATATAAATATATAAACGCTCAAAAGTTGCAAAATCATAAAAAAATAGTAATCAAATATATATATAAAAATAAAATTACAGCTGTAAAAAAGTAAAACAAAAAAGCCAAAATTAATCTCATTTTAATCTGCCAAATGACAAAAAACTATAAAATCACAGCTGTAAAAAAAAAGTAGATAACTATCTCACAATCTGTCTTGCTAACTTGTCGTAGACGTCCAGAATATCCTTGTAACTGATCCGACAGCCGCCGCTATAGGGCGATGTCCAAACACAATGGGTTTTTCAAGCACAATCCTCTTTAAGAAACCTTGAAGGAGTTTTTCTTTTCCTAAAGAGGTTTTGCAAAGTTTTGGAATTTTTTTTTTCTTCCTTGAAGTATTTATTGCAGCCTTCGGACTTGATACTGTCGTTTTCAGAGCAAGAACTTTCCTTTTTTTATTTTTACCTTCTGACACACATTTTTCAGGCAATTAAACTTCTCATACAAATACTAAGACCCTGTACACACTGAGCATTTTTGAGACGTTTTTGAAGACGATCTGCCCCCCCCCGCGTCCACAAACTTAAAAAATAAATAAAGAAATAAATAAATACATAAATAAATAAAAAAATAAAAGTAATAATAATAATAATAATAATAATAATAATAATAATTCTACAACAGATCCAGCAAGGAAATGAAGAAGCAGTAAGGACATAATTCAGGAAAATATATATATATATATATATATATATATATAACACTAAAACCTCTTCAGGTCAAGGCTCATTTTTCTTGAAGGAGCAAACATATATAGTTACATAGTTACTTAGGTTGAAAAAAGACCTAGGTCCATCTAGTTCAACCTTCCTCCACCAGTTCTACATTTAGTCACTAAGTCATTTATAACCAACAATGTTTTGTGTACTGAGGAAATCATCCAGCCCTTTTTTAAAAGCTGTCATATATATCTATATATATATATACTGTACAGCAGATATATATGTACGCATATATATATTATATATATATATATTAGATACAGTAGATATATACTGTCACGCTCCCCGGGTCCTCACCTCCGTTCCCCGGCTCACCTGCCACGCTCTCCGCTCCCCAGTCACCGGATTCCGTCCGTCCCAGGGCTCCGGGCCCCCGATCCCGGCGCCCGACAGCTTCCCTGGACCTGGCCGGCTCCCCTGCGTCCTCCTCGCAGCCTCCTTCCCTGGCTTCTGGCACCCGGGCGGCGCGCATGCGCATTAGGGCGCGCGCGCGGTCACTGACCCTTTCTTAAAGGGCCAGCGTCCATTAACAGGAAATGAGGTTGCACAGGTACAGGGTATATAAGGGGTCATTGTCCAAGGGGGCGGGGCCTGATCTTCGTGTTCCCTGAGCTAGGAGTCAGGTCTCCTGGTGTTACTGTGCTCGTACTCACCTATCTCTCTTTGTAGAGCCGTGCCTGCTTCGCCATCCAGTCTGCCGTGTCCTGATCCCCGCACGCTGTCCGTCTGCCATCTGACAGTCCGTACCATCCCGGATCCCTGCGGTGACCCGTCATCTTGCTCCAGAGGTTCCGGACCCCGCCTGATATCACCTCGGCCTCCGAACCTGAGCTACGTCACCAAGACCACCTTCTGTGACTCCGTGGTCCCTGGGACTCCTCCGCTGCCTTCACTTGCACGGACTGTTCTACTGCCCATCAGTGCTTCAGCTGCCGGACTCCCTACCACCATCTCAGAGAGTTCGGTCCAGTGGATCCACCTCCTGGGTCTGCCCGACCGCCCGGCCGTGACAGTAAGATCAGGCCATGGATCCCGCTGCAGCACTATTGGCTCTGCAAGAGGAACTCCAACGCCAGCGTGAAGTCCAGACCCGCATGCTGCAATTTATGACCTCCGTGGACACCCGCCTGTACACGTTACAAGCATCCATGACGCCTGCGGCACCCAGGTCCTCCAATGGACAATCCACGGCTCCCGCACCAGTGGCAGCCTCGTCGGGTGCTTCCCAACTCCGGTTGGCTTCACCACCTCGTTATTCTGGAGATCCCAAGACCTGCAGGGGCTTCATCAACCAATGTTCCCTTCATTTCACGCAGCTGCCACATCTATTCGCCTCCGACCAAGCCAAGGTCGCCTTTATAATGTCCCACCTAGAGGGCGAGGCACTGGCGTGGATGAACCCCTTGTGGGAGAAGGAGGACCCTGTGACCAAGAACCTTCGAGAGTTCCTGCAGGCCTTTCGCAGTACCTTTGACGAGCCGGGACGCGCCTCTGCGTCTGCTTCATCACTTCTCCGCCTACGTCAAGGAACACTGACGGTGGGCCAATACGCCATCCGTTTCCGCACTTTGGCTTCTGAACTCGGGTGGAATAATGAGGCCCTGACAGCCGCCTTCTGGGAGGGACTCTCGAGTCGCATCAAAGATGAGTTGGCGGGTCGTGACTTGCCCTCCACCCTAGATGCCCTGATTGCCCTGGCTACTCGAGTGGACATTCGTTTTCAGGAGCGCTCTAAAGAGCTGTCTCGTGAGAGACGACCGGTACGGCATTCCTCACCTCCCCAGAAGCCCTCCGCACCTCAGTCATCAACAGCTGGGATTCCCGTCCACGAGCCCATGCAGATTGACCGAGTACGACAGTCTGAACAGCGTCGAGCAGAGCGGCTCGCCAAGGGCCTCTGCTTTTACTGCGGAGAGGGCACACACCTGCTACGCGCCTGTCCAGAGAGGCCGGGAAACTCCAAAGCCTAGGGTTGGTAGGAGAGGCCACCCTAGGTGCTGGGACTCTCTCAGACCCGGTTATGTGGACTGTGCAAGTGTCAACGGGAGAGACACGGTTCACGGCTGAGGCATACCTCGATTCCGGGGCAGCAGGCAATTTCATTCAGCAGGCCACGGTGGACAAGTACCAGCTGCCTGTTACTCCACTTGACAAACCCCTCGTGATAGCCTCTGTGGATGGGAGACCCCTCTCTGATACCATCTCCTGGGTCACCAGACCGGTCGAACTACGTATCGGTGCCCTGCACACCGAGAACATCTCTCTCTACGTCCTTCCACACATGTCCCATCAAATCCTGCTGGGACTTCCCTGGTTGCGGACACACGAACCCTCAGTCAGCTGGGGTACTGGCGAAATCACCCGATGGGGTCCTTCTTGTCATGAGAAGTGTCTGAAGTCCATACCACACATCCGACGACCTCCGGTTCCAGAGAACCTACCGGAACTGCCCTCGGCCTATTGGTCCTTCGCAGACGTTTTCGACAAGAAGGAGTCTGAGGTACTTCCGCCACACCGTCCCTACGATTGTGCCATCGACCTGCTCCCAGGAACAACACCACCTCGAGGACGGATATATCCGTTGTCCCCAGCCGAAACCAGGGCCATGTCTACCTACATCACAGAGAGCCTGGCTAAGGGATTCATCCGGAGATCCTCCTCTCCTGCGGGAGCGGGCTTCTTCTTCGTTAAGAAGAAAGAGGGTGACCTACGCCCCTGCATCGACTACCGGGGTCTGAATCAGATCACCGTAAAGAACAAGTACCCTCTGCCGCTCATCCCCGAATTGTTCGACCGGCTCAGAGGAGCCCGTGTGTTCACCAAACTGGATCTTCGGGGTGCTTACAACCTAGTTCGTATCCGCTCTGGGGACGAATGGAAGACCGCGTTTAATACTCGCGATGGGCACTATGAATACTGCGTGATGCCCTTCGGCCTATGTAATGCACCAGCAGTCTTCCAAGAATTGGTGAACGACATCTTCCGGGACCTCCTCTACGTCTGTGTAGTAGTGTATCTGGATGACATCCTTATCTACTCTCCGGACCTCCAGACCCACAGAGAGAACGTCCAGCTGGTCCTACAACGACTGAGAGAGAATCGTCTATACGCCAAATATGAGAAGTGTGTCTTTGAGCAGTCTTCTCTCCCTTTCCTGGGATACATCATCTCGGGTACTGGACTGCAAATGGATCCTAAGAAGGTGTCCTCCATACTCAACTGGCCTCCCCCTTCTGGACTAAAGGCAATCCAACGGTTCCTGGGATTTGCCAACTACTACCGCCAGTTCATCCCTCACTTCTCTGCCCTGACTGCTCCTCTCTCCGCTTTGACCAAAAAGGAGGCTAATCCAAAGGACTGGTCACCTGCGGCCGACGCCGCGTTTTGCTCACTGAAGCGAGCATTTGCCTCCGCTCCTGTACTCCACCGTCCGGAGTTAAACCGCCAGTTCACCTTGGAGGTGGATGCCTCCTCCTCGGGAGCCGGAGCAGTGCTCATGCAAAAGTCCTCCTCCGGGAAGATGGTTACATGCGGTTTCTTCTCCAAGAGCTTCTCTGCACCTGAACGTAATTACACCATCGGTGACCGAGAACTATTGGCGGTCAAACTGGCTCTGGAGGAATGGCGCTACCTCCTGGAAGGAGCAGTGTACCCCGTGATTATCTACACGGACCACAAGAACCTGGAATACCTACGGTCCGCTCAGCGACTGAACCCACGGCAAGCCAGGTGGTCCTTATTCTTTGCCAGGTTCGACTTCCAGCTCCATTTCCGACCCGCAGACAAGAATGTACGTGCGGATGCCTTGTCTAGGTCTTTCATGCCCATGGAGCAGGAGGAAGAGACTACCCAGCCTATCATCCCTCCTAGCAAGATTATTCCGGTGGCCCCTGTCACCCTGGCCCAGATACCGCCCGGAAAGACCTATGTCTCTGAGACTGACAGGCAAAAGGTGTTACACTGGGGTCATGCCTCGAAAACAGCCGGTCATGCAGGCCAGAAGAGAACATGGGGTGCGATTGTACGCCATTATTGGTGGCCATCCCTTCGCACGGACGTCGCTGCTTTTGTCTCTGCCTGCTCCTCTTGTGCCAGGAACAAGACGCCCAAACACCTGCCCTATGGCCGTCTTCTGCCTCTGCCGATACCCACAATTCCGTGGCAACACATAGCGATGGATTTTATTACGGACTTGCCATTATCCTCTGGACACACAGTCATATGGGTCGTGGTGGACCGGTTCTCCAAAATGGCTCACTTCGTCCCTATGGCTGGACTGCCCTCTGCTCAGGAACTCGCGGAAGCCTATATACATCACATCTTCCGCTTGCATGGTTTCCCATCCCACATCGTGTCCGACCGAGGAACTCAGTTTACCTCCCGCTTCTGGAGGGCGCTCTGCAAACATCTGGGTGTGACTCTGGACTTTTCTTCTGCTTACCATCCTCAGTCTAATGGCCAAGTGGAGAGGGTCAATCAAATCTTGACCTCCTTCTTACGTCACTACGTCAACGCCCATCACGACGACTGGTCCACGCTTCTACCTTGGGCTGAATTCTCACATAACCACCACATCAGTGAGTCGTCCTCCAAATCTCCCTTCCATGTAGTTTACGGACTTCAACCCTCCGTCCCGTTGCCTATATCCCCTTCATCGGATGTTCCGGCTGCTGATACTGCAGTTCGTGACTTTGCTACCATTTGGGACTCTGTCAAAGCGTCCCTTGGGCGCGCTTCCCAGCGGATGAAGAAACACGCTGACAAGAGACGTCTGGATCCTCCGTGTTTCTCTCCTGGTGACCTGGTCTGGCTTGCTTCCCAGTACATCCGATTGAAGATACCTTCCTACAAGCTGGGTCCTCGCTACATCGGGCCGTTTAAGGTCCTCAGCAAGATCAATGAGGTATCCTACAAGCTACAGCTCCCGGCCACGATGAGGATACCCAACTCCTTCCACGTCTCTCTGCTCAAGCCGGTTGTCCTTGGTCCCTTCTCCGCTGCTGCCAGTCCGGCCCCTCCTCCTATTGCCGATGATGACATCTATGCGGTAAGGGATATCGTGGCCATGAAGACCGTACGAGGTCGACAGTTCTTCCTGGTGGACTGGGAAGGGTATGGTCCTGAGGATAGGTCTTGGGAGCCCAGGGAGAACGTGGGCACTCCTCTTATCCGTGCCTTCATGTCCCGGTTGCGGGGAGGGGGGCGTGGGGGGGGGGGTACTGTCACGCTCCCCGGGTCCTCACCTCCGTTCCCCGGCTCACCTGCCACGCTCTCCGCTCCCCAGTCACCGGATTCCGTCCGTCCCAGGGCTCCGGGCCCCCGATCCCGGCGCCCGACAGCTTCCCTGGACCTGGCCGGCTCCCCTGCGTCCTCCTCGCAGCCTCCTTCCCTGGCTTCTGGCACCCGGGCGGCGCGCATGCGCATTAGGGCGCGCGCGCGGTCACTGACCCTTTCTTAAAGGGCCAGCGTCCATTAACAGGAAATGAGGTTGCACAGGTACAGGGTATATAAGGGGTCATTGTCCAAGGGGGCGGGGCCTGATCTTCGTGTTCCCTGAGCTAGGAGTCAGGTCTCCTGGTGTTACTGTGCTCGTACTCACCTATCTCTCTTTGTAGAGCCGTGCCTGCTTCGCCATCCAGTCTGCCGTGTCCTGATCCCCGCACGCTGTCCGTCTGCCATCTGACAGTCCGTACCATCCCGGATCCCTGCGGTGACCCGTCATCTTGCTCCAGAGGTTCCGGACCCCGCCTGATATCACCTCGGCCTCCGAACCTGAGCTACGTCACCAAGACCACCTTCTGTGACTCCGTGGTCCCTGGGACTCCTCCGCTGCCTTCACTTGCACGGACTGTTCTACTGCCCATCAGTGCTTCAGCTGCCGGACTCCCTACCACCATCTCAGAGAGTTCGGTCCAGTGGATCCACCTCCTGGGTCTGCCCGACCGCCCGGCCGTGACATATATATATATATATATATATATATATATATATCTACTGTATCTAATATATATATATATATATATATATATATATATATATATATATATATATATATATATATATATATATATATATATATATATATATATATCTACTGTATCTAATATATATATATATATATATATATATATATATCTACTGTATCTAATATATATATATATATATATATATATATATATATATATATATATAACACTAAAACCTCTTCAGGGCAAGGCTCATTTTTCTTGAAGGAGCAAACAAAGTCATATATATATATGTATATATATATATATATATATATATATATATATATACTGTACAGCAGATATATATATGTACGCATATATATATTTATATATATATATATATTATATATATATATTAGATGCAGTAGATATATATATATATATATATATATATATATATATATATATATATATAAAGCACTAAAACCTCTTCAGGTCAAGGCTCAGTTTTCTTGAAGGGGCAAAGTCTATATATATATATATATATATATATATATATGTATATATATATATATATACATACTGTACAGTATGTACAGTATATATATATATATACACACATATATATTTATATATATTTGTGTGTGTATATATATATATATTTTATATATATATATATTATATATATATATATATATATATATATATATATATATATATATATATATATATATATATATATATATATATATATAATATATATATATAGACTTTGCTCCTTGAAGAAAAATGAGCCTTGACCTGAAGGAGTTAGTGTTAGTTACTGGGTAAAAAATATAAAAAATAACCAAACAATCAATTAGTAACTATTCCGCCCCACGATGTCACCGATGTGGATACAAATGATAATCCCTGGTCTCATATGTAACAATCTAGCATAAATATTTCCATTTCCGCTCTCTTCCAGGCTCCTACCTTTCCCGGCTCCTCAGCTCCAGGCTGCCATTTCCACCTGCCTCCCTGCACTGATCTGTGCTCAGGTGTTTTCCTGGGTTGTACTTTGGATGTCACTTTCCTTGCGGTCCAACCTGCTCAGACGGCAGGTGTCACTGTGATTTCGTGTTTTCCAGGTCACAGGACTCCTCCATCATTACTGGAGGCATGTTAATACAAAAGAGAACTCACTCCCTTAACTCCGTGTAGTCATTGTGCCACTTATTACTTTAATAATAATAGGAGTGCCTAATTAATAAAGTTCAAATAACTATCACCAGCAAATATCCTTATTGCGCTATATATAGACCGAAAGAATTATCCACTTATTACTTTCCGTCACAATGATGGGATTTATAATCCTAAAAACTTTTGAAAGGGGTCACCAGCCCATCAGGACTAAACATAAGTGTAAACTGCCACTAAATAGACACTGCCCCTCCCGATTCCACTAATGGAACATAACTGGACAATGTAAAACGTTTACTTCTTCCCTAATAATATGACTGATAAAACTTTTATATCAGTGATAAAAAATATTAAAGTTCCTGGTGGTCTAGGGCACAAGATAAGGAGGCTAAAAGAAACATCTTTGGTGGTCTAGGGCAGATAAAAAAGCTCTGGTAGTCTAGGGTAGTGAATGAGCTAAAAGTAACATATTTGGTGACGTACAGCAGAAAAGGGGTCATTCAAATATATTAGTCCTGCTGGGCTAGGGTATGGAAAAGATCAATGGTTAGGTTTAGGACAGGGAAGATAGTGTTGGTGGTGGTTCAGGGCAAAGAAGGGGCTAATCCCTAGTGGTCTCGGGCAGGGAAGAGATTATTGGTAAAATCCTTTTTTAGTCCAGGGTAGTGAATGGGTGACAGGTAAAATCCTTGGTGGTCTAAGGCAGGAAAAGGTATAATAAAAAATAAAATAACGATCCATTAGGTCTAGGGCAGGAAATAAGTTAATGGTAAAGTCCCTGGTGGTCTAGGGCAGAAAATAGGCTACAAATACAGTTCCTGGTGGTCTAGGGCAAAAAAGAAATTAAAATTACAGTGTCTAGAGGTCTAGGAAAAAAGGTTAAAAATATGGTTCCTGGTTGTTTAGAGCAGAAGAGAGGCTCAAAATACAGTCCCTGGTGGTCTAGAGCAGAAAAGAGGCTACAAAGACAGTCCCTGGTGGTCTAGAGCAGAACAAAAAGTTAAAAATACAGTCCTTTGCTTACTATAGCAGAAAAAAAGGTTAGAAATACAATGTCTGGTGGTCTAGGGCACAAAAGAGGTTAAAAGTACAGTGCCTGGTCTAAGACAAAGAAAGAGGTAAAACCACAGTCCTTGGTATTCTAGGCGTGAGACGATGTTAAGCATAAAGTCCACAAAGAAGAGGCCAATAGCAAAGTTCCTGGTGGTCTAGGGCAGAAAAGAAATTAAAAATACAGTCCCTGGTGGTCTATGAGAGAAAAGAGGCTAAACATAGAGTCCCTGGTGGTCTAGAGCAGAAAATAAACTAAAAATACAGTTCCGGGTGGTCTAGGGCGAATAAATAAATAAATATACAGTTTCTGGTACCCTTGGAGTAAGACGGGGTTAAACATAAAGTCCACAAAGAAGAGGCCAATGGCAACATCCCTGGTGGTCTAGGGCAGGCAGTGAGGGGATTAATGGTAAAGTCCCTGGTATTCTCAAACACGAAAGGTGTAAATGGTAAAGTCCATGATAGTCTAGGAAGGGGTTAATGTTCCCTTGCGGTCGAGGGACGTTGTTATTGGAAAGGTCCCTGGTGGTCTAGTGTTAATGGTAGAGGTGAGAAATAAACTAGGGCTGATTTGGAATGTGGAATGTAAATGTAGCAGCGGCGACACCAGGACCTTCCTCCGGGAGGCGCTGTCACGTAATCCAATGATTTTATATCCGAGCCTCTACACAAGGCAACAAATAGTTCTCCCAACAAAAGAACTCTACCGCCACCTAGTGGAGATTCAGGGCATTTCACCACGACCAGGGGTATTAACAGCCATCAGCACTAGGTGGCATCATTGAGTAGTCATTTGCATCCTATTTTCCTATGAAGCATTGTAAGAAAGGCTCCATACTGAGCTGGTCTTAAGAAGAATCAGACCTTCCCGAAAATAAGACAGATTTTCCTCTAAATGCGCCCAAAACCTCGCTTCCTCCATTAAACTTAGCCTTTTTTTGGCCAATCAGATGTACGATTAGGGCTCAGAATGCGGCTCCTTTCTGCTCGGTGGTGTTACATACAGTAGTGGTCAAAATAATAGCAGTCAATATGACTGACCGGATTATTCTCTGGTTTTGGCATAAATTACATTACCACATGTCACACAATTTACCAGTTGGTGCAGTAGATTCTTAGATTAATGATCTGCAGGTTTTTGTGTATTTGAATAATTAATTAAAAGTGGGGGGGTCAAAATAATCGCAGTGTGGAGTCACATTAGTGCGGGCAATCACTCTGTTAAATAACCAGCGTGAGTCAGGTGGCCCTTATTTAAGGGTGAATCCAGCCCATATTGTACCTGCATTTCTCCTTGAAAGCTTGAGAAATATTGGTCTTTTGAGACATTGTTCAGAAGAATAGTGTACTTTGATTAAAAATGAGGAGCAGTGTGTGTAGGGGGGATATTATACAAAGGAGCAGTGTGTGTGGGGGGATATCATATAGAGGAGCAGTGTGTGGGGGTGATATTATACAAAGGAGCAGTGTGTGGGGGTGATATTCTACAGAGGAGCAGTGTGTGTGTGAAACAGATAATATACAGAGAAGCACTGTGTGGGGTGATATTATACAGAGGAGCAGTGTGTGTGTGTGTGTGTGTGTGTGTGTGTGTGTGTGTGTGTGTGTGTGTGTGTGTGTGTGTGTGTGTGTGAAACAGATATTATACAGAGGAGCAGTGTGTGTGTGTGTGTGTGTGTGTGTGTAACAGATATTATACAGAGGAGCAGTGTGTGGGGGTGATATTATACAGAGGAGCAGTATGTGGGGGTGATATTATACAGAGGAGCAGTTTGTGTGTGTAAAACAGATATTATACAGAGAAGCAGTGTGTGTGTGTGACAGAAATTATACAGAGGAGCAGTGTGTGTGTGGGGGATATTATACAGTGGAGCAGAGTGTGGGGGTGATATTATACAGAGGAGCAGCGTGTGTGTGTGTGTGTGTGTGTGTGTGTGTAACAGATATTATATAGAGGAGCAGTGTGTGTGGGGGGATATTATACAGAGGAGCAGTGTGTGTGGGACAGATATTATACAGAGGAACAGTGTGTGTGTGGGGGGATATTATACAGAGGAGCAGAGTGTGGGGGATATAAAGAGGAGCAGTGTGTGGGGGGATATTACAAAGAGGAGCAGTGTGTGTGAGACAAATGTTATACAGAGGAGCAGTGTCTGTGGGAGGGGATATTATATAGAGGAGTAGTGTGTGTGTGGGAATATTATACAGAAAAGCAGTGTGTGTGTGACAGATATTATATAGAGGAGCAGTGTGTGTGGGGGAGGGATATATTACAGAGGAACAGTGTGTGTGTGTGGGGATATCATACAGATGAACAGTGTGTGTGGGGGTGATGATATACAGAGGAGCAGTGTGTGGGAGGGAATAATATACAGAGGAGCAGTGTGTGTGAAACAGATATTATACAGAGAAGCAGTGTGTGTGGGGGATATTATACAGAGTAGCTGTATGTGGGACAGATATTATACAGAGGAGCAGTGTGGGTGGGGGATATTATACAGAAGAGCAGTGTGTGGGACAGATATTAAACAGAGGAGCAGTGTGTGTGGGGGATATTATACAGAGGAGCAGTGTGTGGGACAGATATTATACAGAGGAGCAGTGTGTGTGGGGGATATTATACAGAGGAGCAGTGTGTGGGACATATATTATACAGAGGAGCAGTATGTGGGGGGGGATATTATACAGAGGAGCAGTGTGTGTGGGGGATATTATACAGAGGAGCAGTGTGTGGGACATATATTATACAGAGGAGCAGTATGTGGGGGGGATATTATACAGAGGAGCAGTGTGTGGGGCAGATATTATACAGATAAGCAGTGTGTGTGGGGGGATATTATACAGAGGATCAGTGTGTGTGGGGGGATATTATACAGAGAAGCAGTGTGTGTGGGGGATATTATACAGAGGAGCACAGTGTGGGAGATATTATACAGAGGAGCAGTGTTTGTGGGAGGGATATAATATAGAGGAGCAGTGTGTGGGAATATTATAAAGAGGAGCAGTGTGTGGGGGGGGATATTATACAGAGCAGTGTGTGTGGGGGGATATTATACACAGTGGTATTGTGTGAAGATATATTATATAGATAGGCAGTGTGGCAGTGTGTGGGGGGATATTATACAGAGGAGCAGTGTGTGGGGGAATATTATACAGAAAAGCAGTGTGTGTGGGACAGATATTATATAGAGTATACATAAGGACCAAAAATTGAGGAAAAAAACAGAAAAGCCAAAACATGGCACCTGCCTTAGCACACTCTCAACATCAGACAAAAACTGGAAGACAAAGAGTACAGTGCAAATATGTTTAATAAATAGCAACTGGCACAAAAGGATCAGCGGCAAAACAGGCCGGCAGGTAAAAGATGAATGTACATGATAACAATACATGTAGGGCACAAATAGAAGAAATGACTGACAGGCTGGGTCAAATACATATAAAATGGACAAGGCATCCAGCCCATATAAAGCATGATGTAAAGCTTTGACAATTGTTACACATAGACAGATGATAAGAACCAGCACTAGATAGGTACTAAAATACGAGTATGTACTCTGAGATAACAGGGATACATTCAGTATATAGAATAAGATCCAAATAGCCCTGTCTAGTGCTTCTCTGCTGGAGTCCACACCGGGCCCTTGGGATGCAGCTGTACCTTCAGATTGCTTCTGGGCCAGGGGGCTTGCAGCTCTCCTGCCCTCAGGATTCGGCTACCAGGGAAGGATTTTACACCCTGGCAACCACAGACTCCGATGTCTGAGTCTCTTCTGTGCCTCTCTGCTCCTCCTGCTTCACTGGGCCAAGCTATTCCAGCTCCAGCCCCAATCCGCAGGACAGCACTACTCTGCGTCTGCTTCCTCTGCTCTCTCTACACAGACTGAAAACTAACTCCTCCCTCAGGTCAGACTTAAGAAATGCTTCCTGGAACTCCAGGTTCAGAGCTCCCCCTGCTGGCCTGAGGGAGAAACTGCGTTGGATGGTAAACTTACTGGCCAATAGACCTCCCAATTACCTCCAGGCTCAGCATTAACCCTTTGGAGGGGCAATGCTGTTGTGGCGACCAGGTCCTGGGGCGCCACAAATGTATCCCTGTTGTCTCAGAGTACATACTCGTATTTTAGTACCTATCTAGTGCTGGTTCTTATCATCTGTCTATGTGTAACAATTGTCAAAGCTTTACATCATGCTTTATATGTGCTGGATGCCTTGTCCATTTTATATGTATTAACATTTGACCTCTCGGTCAGGGAAGAGATTATTGGTAAAATCCTTTTTTAGTCCAGGGTAGTGAATGGGTGACAGGTAAAATCCTTGGTGGTCTAAGGCAGGAAAAGGTATAATAAAAAATAAAATAACGATCCATTAGGTCTAGGGCAGGAAATAAGTTAATGGTAAAGTCCCTGGTGGTCTAGGGCAGAAAATAGGCTACAAATACAGTTCCTGGTGGTCTAGGGCAAAAAAGAAATTAAAATTACAGTGTCTAGAGGTCTAGGAAAAAAGGTTAAAAATATGGTTCCTGGTTGTTTAGAGCAGAAGAGAGGCTCAAAATACAGTCCCTGGTGGTCTAGAGCAGAAAAGAGGCTACAAAGACAGTCCCTGGTGGTCTAGAGCAGAACAAAAAGTTAAAAATACAGTCCTTTGCTTACTATAGCAGAAAAAAAGGTTAGAAATACAATGTCTGGTGGTCTAGGGCACAAAAGAGGTTAAAAGTACAGTGCCTGGTCTAAGACAAAGAAAGAGGTAAAACCACAGTCCTTGGTATTCTAGGCGTGAGACGATGTTAAGCATAAAGTCCACAAAGAAGAGGCCAATAGCAAAGTTCCTGGTGGTCTAGGGCAGAAAAGAAATTAAAAATACAGTCCCTGGTGGTCTATGAGAGAAAAGAGGCTAAACATAGAGTCCCTGGTGGTCTAGAGCAGAAAATAAACTAAAAATATAGTTCCGGGTGGTCTAGGGCGAATAAATAAATAAATATACAGTTTCTGGTACCCTTGGAGTAAGAAGGGGTTAAACATAAAGTCCACAAAGAAGAGGCCAATGGCAACATCCCTGGTGGTCTAGGGCAGGCAGTGAGGGGATTAATGGTAAAGTCCCTGGTATTCTCAAACACGAAAGGTGTAAATGGTAAAGTCCATGATAGTCTAGGAAGGGGTTAATGTTCCCTTGCGGTCGAGGGACGTTGTTATTGGAAAGGTCCCTGGTGGTCTAGTGTTAATGGTAGAGGTGAGAAATAAACTAGGGCTGATTTGGAATGTGGAATGTAAATGTAGCAGCGGCGACACCAGGACCTTCCTCCGGGAGGCGCTGTCACGTAATCCAATGATTTTATATCCGAGCCTCTACACAAGGCAACAAATAGTTCTCCCAACAAAAGAACTCTACCGCCACCTAGTGGAGAGTCAGGGCATTTCACCACGACCAGGGGTATTAACAGCCATCAGCACTAGGTGGCATCATTGAGTAGTCATTTGCATCCTATTTTCCTATGAAGCATTGTAAGAAAGGCTCCATACTGAGCTGGTCTTAAGAAGAATCAGACCTTCCCGAAAATAAGACAGATTTTCCTCTAAATGCGCCCAAAACCTCGCTTCCTCCATTAAACTTAGCCTTTTTTTGGCCAATCAGATGTACGATGAAGGCTCAGAATGCGGCTCCTTTCTGCTCGGTGGTGTTACATACAGTAGTGGTCAAAATAATAGCAGTCAATATGACTGACCGGATTATTCTCTGGTTTTGGCATAAATTATATTACCACATGTCACACAATTTACCAGTTGGTGCAGTAGATTCTTAGATTAATGATCTGCAGGTTTTTGTGTATTTGAATAATTAATTAAAAGTGGGGGGGGGGTCAAAATAATCGCAGTGTGGAGTCACATTAGTGCGGGCAATCACTCTGTTAAATAACCAGCGTGAGTCAGGTGGCCCTTATTTAAGGGTGAATCCAGCCCATATTGTACCTGCATTTCTCCTTGAAAGCTTGAGAAATATTGGTCTTTTGAGACATTGTTCAGAAGAATAGTGTACTTTGATTAAAAATGAGGAGCAGTGTGTGTAGGGGGGATATTATACAAAGGAGCAGTGTGTGTGGGGGATATTATACAAAGGAGCAGTGTGTGTGGGGGGATATCATATAGAGGAGCAGTGTGTGGGAGATATTATACAGAGGAGCAGTGTTTGTGGGAGGGATATAATATAGAGGAGCAGTGTGTGGGAATATTATAAAGAGGAGCAGTGTGTGGGGGGGGGGGATATTATACAGAGCAGTGTGTGTGGGGGGATATTATACACAGTGGTATTGTGTGAAGATATATTATATAGATAGGCAGTGTGGCAGTGTGTGGGGGGATATTATACAGAGGAGCAGTGTGTGGGGGAATATTATACAGAAAAGCAGTGTGTGTGGGACAGATATTATATAGAGTATACATAAGGACCAAAAATTGAGGAAAAAACAGAAAAGCCAAAACATGGCACCTGTCTTAGCACACTCTAAACATCAGACAAAAACTGGAGGACAAAGAGTACAGTGCAAATATGTTTAATAAATAGCAACTGGCACAAAAGGATCAGCGGCAAAACAGGCCGGCAGGTAAAAGATGAATGTACATGATAACAATACATGTAGGGCACAAATAGAAGAAATGACTGACAGGCTGGTGTTAATACATATAAAATGGACAAGGCATCCAGCCCATATAAAGCATGATGTAAAGCTTTGACAATTGTTACACATAGACAGATGATAAGAACCAGCACTAGATAGGTACTAAAATACGAGTATGTACTCTGAGATAACAGGGATACATTCAGTATATAGAATAAGATCCAAATAGCCCTGTCTAGTGCTTCTCTGCAGGAGTCCACACCGGGCCCTTGGGATGCAGCTGTACCTTCAGATTGCTTCTGGGCCAGGGGGCTTGCAGCTCTCCTGCCCTCAGGATTCGGCTACCAGGGAAGGATTTTACACCCTGGCAACCACAGACTCCGATGTCTGAGTCTCTTCTGTGCCTCTCTGCTCCTCCTGCTTCACTGGGCCAAGCTATCCAAGCTCCAGCCCCAATCCGCAGGACAGCACTACTCTGCGTCTGCTCTCTCTGCTCTCTCTACACAGACTGAAAACTAACTCCTCCCTCAGGTCAGACTTAAGAAATGCTTCCTGGAACTCCAGGTTCAGAGCTCCCCCTGCTGGCCTGAGGGAGAAACTGCGTTGGATGGTAAACGTACTGGCCAATAGACCTCCCAATTACCTCCAGGCTCAGCATTAACCCTTTGGAGGGGCAATGCTGTTGTGGCGACCAGGTCCTGGGGCGCCACAAATGTATCCCTGTTATCTCAGAGTACATACTCGTATTTTAGTACCTATCTAGTGCTGGTTCTTATCATCTGTCTATGTGTAACAATTGTCAAAGCTTTACATCATGCTTTATATGTGCTGGATGCCTTGTCCATTTTATATGTATTAACATTTGACCCAGCCTGTCAGTCATTTCTTCTAATTGTGCCCTACATGTATTTGTTATCATGTACATTCATCTTTTATCTGCCGGCCTGTTTTGCCGCTGATCCTTTTGTGACAGTTGCTAGATATTATATAGAGGAGCAGTGTGTGTGGGGGAAAGATATATTACAGAGGAACAGTGTGTGTGTGTGGGGATATCATACAGATGAACAGTGTGTGTGTGGGTGATGATATACAGAGGAGCAGTGTGTGGGAGGGGATAATATACAGAGGAGCAGTGTGTATGAAACAGATATTATACAGAGAAGCAGTGTGTGTGAGGGATATTATACAGAGAAGCAGTGTGTGGGACAGATATTAAACAGAGGAGCAGTGTGTGGGGGGATATTAAACAGAGGAGCAGTGTGTGGGGGGATATTATACAGAGGAGCAGTGTGTGTGTGGGTGATGATATACAGAGGAGCAGTGTGTGGGGGTGATGATATACAGAGGAGCAGTGTGTGGGAGGGGATATTATACAGAGGAGCAGTGTGCGGGACAGATATTATACAGAGGAGCAGTGTGTGGGGGGATATTATACAGAGGAGCAGAGTGTGGGGGTGATATTATACAGAGGAGCAGTGTGTGGGGGTGATATTATACAGAGGAGCAGTGAGTGTGTGTGTGTGTGTGTGTGTGTGTGTGTGTGACACAGATATTATACAGAGAAGCAGTGTGTGTGGGGGGATATTATACAGAGGAGCAGTGTGTGGGACAGATATTATACAGAGAAGCAGTGTGTGGGGGGGATATTATACAGAGGATCAGTATGTGTGGGGGGATATTATACAAAGAAGCAGTGTGTGTGGGGGATATTATATAGAGGAGCACAGTGCGGGAGATATTATACAGAGGAGCAGTGTTTGTGGGAGGGATATAATATAGAGGAGCAGTGTGTGTGGGAATATTATAAAGAGGAGCAGTGTTTGTGGGACAGATATTATGCAGAAAAGCAGTGTGTGGGGGGGATATTATACAGAGCAGTGTGTGTGGGGGGATATTATACACAGTGGTATTGTGTGAAGGTATATTATATAGATAGGCAGTGTGGCAGTGTGTGGGGGGATATTATACATGGGCCATTATAGCACTGGCTTTAGGTGATATAGGAAAATCCTGGTGATTGGTGCGCTTTTAAGAGGATCAAAGACATCTCAAGTCACCTGTGAGGACTGTGACAGTGAGAAGACGCCTGTGTGATGATAATTTGTTAGCAAGAAGTCCCAGCAAAGTCCCACTGTTAGAAAAGGACATGGACCGAAGCAGATACAATTTGCCAAAGAACACATCAACCGGTCTAAAGAGAAATGGAGAAACATTCTGTGGATCGATAAAAGCACAACCGTTCTTTTTGGGTCCAAAACAGTTCGTCAGAGACCCCCAAACTCTGAATTCAAGCCACAGGACACTCTGAAGACGGTGAAGCATGGTGGTGCAAGCGTCACGATATGGGCATGTTTCTCTTACTATTGTCACAGTTTCGATGTGCAGAGCATCTTGTGCTATGTTATGTTCTGCCATGTTCTTCTGAAGAGCCGGTAATTGCCTGTTTTGTCGCGCAGAGTATGCTCTGCTGTTTGTCTTCAGCTCCTGTGGACGGGTTGTTTCTCAGCACTGGGTCCTACGCTGGTGCTGGGAGGGGCTTTCTCAGATGCTCCTCATTACGGGTGTTTCCTCTGCTTCATTAGGGAGCATGATCGCCCGGAACGTTGCCAGTCATATTTCCTGGTTCCGCAGTAAGTGCTGTATGGCTTCTGTTTGTGTACAATTATCTGATATTTGGCTTCTCGACCCTGGACTGTTCTCTGTTTGCCCCCCTGACTTTGTCATTACCTCCTGGCTTCTGACCTCGGCTCTTCTCCTGATCACGTCTGCTCCTGCTCCCTGTATCCTATAGGTACTCTCCTGGAATCCTGACCCTTGGCTTGTATCTTGATCTCGTCTCTGCCTGCTCCCTGTATCCTGTCGTGTCCTCCTGGTTCCTGATCCCGGCTTGTTTGACTACCTCTCCATTCACACTGCACGCAAATAGTATCTAGCACCACCTAGTGACTAGCATCACACTACGCCACATAGTGTCGAACATCACAACTATGGTGTTGGGCCTATTTACCGCATAACAGGGATTATGGACCAGTTTGCGTGTATCCAAATACTGGAAGAGGTCATGTTGCCTTACGCTGAAGAGGAAATGCCCTTGCTTTGGGGGTTTCACCAAGACAATGACCCTAAACACACCAGTAACGAGCAAAATCTTGGTTCCAGTTAAAAACAAATTGGGGTTCAGGAATCCCCAGCCCGATCCCCGGACCTTAATTCAATACTTGTGGGGTGACATAAAAAACGAGGCAAAGCCAAAAAATGCAAATACATTGTGGGATGGAGTCACAGCATCCTGGGCTGGAATAACGGGAGCCAGAAGTTGGTGACTCCGTGCAACAAAGAGGGGGACACAGTTTGAAAAAACTAAATATTAGACTAGTGATTCACAGGAATGTGAAATCCGAAATAAGAAGAGCTGTGATTTTCGGATAATGAGTTATTCCAATGTTCCATCTCTACAGTGTGCAGTGAGCGCCCTCTAGTGGTGGCTGGAGGTAGTGAGGTTGGTATTTCTGTGTCAGTGCAGGGGATTTGGAGCTTTGTAGTACATTTCTCCTGTCCTATGTAAACCTGCACTCTTTGTTTTCTTTATCATACTTGTTTTCCTTGAATGTTTGCGATATCACTATTTTGGGTCTAGTCTCCTGTCTGCAGCCTGTAGATCCGACTGACTGATCTCATGCAGACGAATTCCTCTGAATGGTTCAGATGGAGACGGATGACTTCATCTTGTTCATACCTGTCTCATCAGGAAGGAGTCTAGAAAAAAAAAGGCACTAAAACAAGTCAAAAAGTCTGCGGTTGAGCTTTCCACAGTCTGCTCTAACTGTAAAGAACCCTTTCCTATTTAACTGCCGGAAATATCTTTACCACTCATTTAATGAATGTGTAATGGTCCATGGGAGGAATAAATCATGTTCCATGTATTTACGTATAAACTAACCAAGCTCAACTTTTCCACACTATCATCATACGAGAGGCCTCATCCCCTGTAATAACCTAGTCGCTGCGTTTGATCCAACTCTAACTTCCCAATATCCTTTATTGAAGATGGACCCCAAAATTAGATTCCATATCAAGATGTGACCTTTTAAGTTGTGCTTTATAGAGAGGTAATAATACATTGGGATCACGGGATTTTATCTTTTCATACTCCATAAAAATCTGTCAGCTTTTGTTTTGCAGCTGCTGCCTGACATTGACCAATAGCAATTAACAAGAAGTAAAGAGCCACTTCAAACTCCAAAGCAAGGAATATTATGGTTGTCCTCTTTCAGGAGGTAGACGATCCACTTTGCCTTTGTTCAGGAGGTGTTGGAATATTATGGTTGTCCTCTTTCAGGAGGTAGAGGATCCACTTTGCCTTTGTTCAGGAGGTGTTGGAATATTATGGTTGTCCTCTTTCGGGACGTAGAGGGTCCGGTTTGCCTTCAGTCGGGAAGTGTTGGAATATTATGGTTGTCCTCTTTCGGGACGTAGAGGGTCCGGTTTGCCTTTGGTCGGGAACTATTGGAATATTATGGTTGTCCTCTTTTGGCAGGTAGCGGGTCCAGTTTGCCTTTGTTCAAGAGGTGTTGGAATATTATGGTTGTCCTCTTTCGGAAGGTAGAGGGTACTGTTTGCCTTCGTTCGGGAGGTGTTGGAATATTGTGGTTGTCCACTTTCGGGAGGTAGAGAGTGTGGTTGCCTTTTGTCAGAAGGTGTTGGAATATTATGGTTGTCCTCTTTCAGGACGTAGAGAGTCCGGTTTGCCTTCATTCTGGAAGTGTTGGAATATTATGGTTGTCCACTTTCGGGAGGTAGAGGGTGTGGTTTGCCTCTTGTCAGAAGGTGTTGGAATATTATGGTTGTCCTCTTTCGGGAGGTAGAGGGTCCGGTTTACCTTTGTTCGGGTGGTGTTGGAATATTATGGTTGTCCTCTTTCGGGAGGTAGAGGGTGTGGTTTGCCTTTTGTCAGAAGGTGTTGGAATATTATGGTTGTCCTCTTTCGGGAGGTAGAGGGTCCGGTTTACCTTTGTTCGGGTGGTGTTGGAATATTATGGTTGTCCTCTTTCAGGAGGTAGAGGGTGTGGTTTGCCTTTTGTCGGAAGGTGTTGGAATATTATGGTTGTCCTCTTGCGGGAGGTAGAGGATCCAGTTTACCTTTGTTTGTGTGGTGTTGTAATATTATGTCTGTCCTCTTTCAGCAGGTAAAGGGTCCGGTTTGCCTTTGTTCCGGTGTATAGTAAGTATTATGTGTGATAATGTATTGCATAGCACTTGTATAGGAAGATACCAGACTGTTGGGTAAGCAATAGATGGGACTAGCCCACAATAGGAGGAGTTAGTTGAAAGGGAAAGTGACGGTTTTCTGTGAGTTAGTGAAGATCGAGTGAGTGATAGTTATAGATGGATATTCCGTAAGTTGTGAAGGTCGCATACAGTGGGTGACTTGGGGCAGAAAAAGAAGAAAGGAGACTGGAGTCGGGATAGCGTGAACCTTAATTACCAACTAAAGACCGGCCTTCATACAGAGTGGCCACAGATAAAAGTGTCTAGAGGATAGTACATCAGCGGCCAGGCCCCTAACTGTCAAGGTAACTGGTTAATACTTACAAAGTCGGTCTTTCTGGGTGGAGCCTCCCCAAACGTCGAAATGTGTAAGGCTCCACTCCGGCACTACTGGTTACTCTAACCCCCTCCTTTACGAGAAGAGACGTGGATACAGAAGCATCTGAGAGCAAAAGGCTGTACTCTGGCCATGGTGACAGAACCTCTGACCATCTCCTCTACAATGAGACTGGATGTGGATATGGAAGTGGCTGAAACCACAAGGCTCTACTCCGGCCATGGTGATAGAACCTCTAACCCCCTCCTCCACAAGGAGACGAGACATGGATATGGAAGCATCTGGGAGCACAAGGCTCTATTCTGGCCATAGTGACAGAACCTCTGACCCATTCCTCTATGAAAAGAAGAGATGTGGATATGAAAGTGTCTGGGAGCAAAAGGCTCTATTCCAGCCATGGTGACAGAACCTCTGACCACCTCCTCTACGAGGAGAAGAGACATGGATATGGAAGCATCTGGGAGCACAAGACTCTACTCTGGCCATGGTGACAGAACCTCTGACCCCCTCCTCTATGAAGAGACGAGATGTGGATATGGAAGCATCTGGGAGCACAAGGCTCTACTCTGGCCATGGTGACAGAACCTCTGACCCCCTCCTCTATGAAGAGACGAGATGTGGATATGGAAGCATCTGGGAGCACAAGGCTCTACTCTGGCCATGGTGACAGAACCTCTGACCACCTCCTCTACGAGGAGAAGAGACATGGATATGGAAGCATCTGGGAGCACAAGACTCTACTCTGGCCATGGTGACAGAACCTCTGACCCCCTCCTCTATGAAGAGACGAGATGTGGATATGGAAGCATCTGGGAGCACAAGGCTCTACTCTGGCCATGGTGACAGAACCTCTGACCCCCTCCTCTATGAAGAGACGAGATGTGGATATGGAAGCATCTGGGAGCACAAGGCTCTACTCTGGCCATGGTGACAGAACCTCTGACCACCTCCTCTACGAGGAGAAGAGACATGGATATGGAAGCATCTGGGAGCACAAGACTCTACTCTGGCCATGGTGACAGAACCTCTGACCCCCTCCTCTATGAAGAGACGAGATGTGGATATGGAAGCATCTGGGAGCACAAGGCTCTACTCTGGCCATGGTGACAGAACCTCTGACCCCCTCCTCTATGAAGAGACAAGATGTGGATATGGAAGCATCTGGGAGCCCAAGGCTCTACTCTGGCCATGGTGACGGAACCTCTGACCCCCCCTCATTTATGAAAGACTGGACATGGAGCTGCTGGAAGGGAAGGTGACCCTCACAAATTGGACTGTAGCTTTGCGCTGTGTTGCACTAGGACTTACAGGACAAGTAAGACCTGAATCAACTCAGTAGGAACTGAGACTGTGTCTGTATATTCTCTGTACAGTTAACATGTGCTGGAAGATATGTGCCGCTATCTGGTGTGTAAAGTTGTTGAAGATGAAGCGTTGAGTAAAGTTGTGTTGTTTCAAACAATCTGTTGGTCTCCTTGTGAGTACGAGTCGTCATCTGGTCTTGGCCAACCGGCATCAGCGGCAATATGTGTCCTCCACAGGTTCATAGTCCACACGGCACAAGTCCACACACCCAGCCAGGACCAGGAATTTCATGTAGCGTGTCTGAGCGTTCAGAGTCAACGCCTCGTCCACATACAACCGCCCCGCGCCACTCTACAACAATATTATGGTTGTTCTCATACAGGAGGTAGAAGCCGAAATATTTAAGTTATTCACCTTTGGGTAGAGCGGTGGCCCCTTCTTTTATGCGTTTTCAATCTCATTCTATTTACAAACAATGTTTAACGGTGATGGGAGTTAACTAACGAGTACGGGGCACATTCATCCTGCGCGTATGGAGGACATTCATCCTGCGCAGGAACATTTAGGGCCATGACATTCCGATCTAATCATGTGCTATACAGTATCCTAACACCGTTTATTCCTCGGTCACTCGTTTCAAGGCAAATCGCTATCTGCCTCTCGGCGCATTCGTACGTCACGACTCAAGTCATTACTCGACAGTGTTTTATGTGTTTTATGTGTTTGTTCGGCTCAAACACAATTTATGATAGTTTTTTTTATTGGAACGCTATGAAAATGTTATTGGTGAAGTAGAACAAACATATGCAAAGATTATGTAACTTGTTCCACTAACCTCCGAGATATTACCGCTAGGCTCATTCACTCCCACAGTAATGTCCACACGTGCCCCTTCTAGTAACCCCCGCTACTAGGCAATTATTTATTTACAGGTAATCATTTACAGTATTATCTGTGGCCTACATGGCAGTATTTTGGGGTGCAATGTTAGTCCGCCTCCATGTGGTGCACCCTGGGTAACTCTAAAGGACTAAAGGGGGGCTTTATACGCTACGATATCGTTAATGTTTGATCGTCGGGGTCACGTTGTTAGTGACGCACATCCGGCGTCATTAATGATATCGCAGCGTGTGACACTTACCAGCGACCTTAAGCGACCTCAAAAATGGTGAAAATCGTTCACCATGGAGAGGTCGTCCCAAAACCAAAAATCGGTAAGGGTTGTTTTTCAGGTGGTTCATCGCTCATGCGGCAGAACACATCGCTATGTGTGACACCGCAGGAGCGAGGAATGTCTCCTTACCTGCCGCCGGCCCCAATGCGGAAGGAAGGAGGTGGGCGGGATGATACGTCCTGCTCATCTCCGCCCCTCCGCTTTGATTGGCCGGCCGCTTAGTGAGGTTGCGGTGACGTCGCTGTGATGCCGATTGCCCCTCCCCCTTGAGGGAGGGATTGTTCGGCAGTCACAGGGACGCCGCCGACGAGGTAAGTACGTGTGACGCTGCCGTAGCGATAATGTTCGCTACGGCAGCGATCACAAACAATCGCATGCGCGACGGGGGCGGGCACTTACACGCTCGCTATCGCTACAAATTGGTGTACCGTGTAAAGCCCCCTTAACAA
Organism: Anomaloglossus baeobatrachus; assembly: GCF_048569485.1. NCBI lineage: Eukaryota > Metazoa > Chordata > Amphibia > Anura > Aromobatidae > Anomaloglossus > Anomaloglossus baeobatrachus. The sequence goes on along the minus strand of NC_134359.1, from coordinate 291,153,352 downwards.
TCTTGATGACCAAACAATCAAATTGTATCTAGATTTCCTGGTCAGTATATCTTACATCATACCTGATAATCAACAGAGGAACAACTTTGATAATGCCTAAAAAATATAATGTCACAAATGTCACTCCTCAAATGAAAGATCTTGGACCCATGGTAAATATCTGCCAAATTAATATTGAAGGTATCAGCCGCCTAAAATGTGTTTTCCTCCACAAGTTCCTCACTGATAACAAAATAGATGTACTTGTTCTTCAGGAAACGCATGTTGAAAATGAAGATCAACTCCTAGTTTGTGGCTCCATCTATGGCTTTGATCTAATTGGTGCTACATATGACTCTCATTAGGCTAAGTTCACACTTCCGTTGTTTTGCATCAGTCACAATCCGTAGCCTCGAGGAATTACGGTATCCTGCAAAATATTTTGCAGGAATCCTGTTTTCCCCCATAGGCTTCTATTAGTGACGGATTGTGACTGATGATGCTGCGTTGCATCCGCTGCGTCAGTCGTTTTTTAACTGACCGCCGGGCGGGAGCAACGCAGCCTGTAACGTTTTTTGAGCAGCACGATCTGTAGGATTTCGCTGCGCATGTGTGGCGCCCTGGACAAGCCAGGGGCCACAGGTAACTACACCACCACACCCTACACCCCGGTTAGGCACATCTAAGCCAGACACAAAATCCTTGTTGCCTTCCTTCAGGGGCTGATGTCCACACCAGGGGGTGGAGCCAGGCGGTTGGTCTCCACCCACCAAGGAGTTCACAGTCCTGGAGGAGGGAACAACAGTCAGATTAGTTGTGGAGGAGCAAGTGTGAGGAGCAAAGTGGTAGTTGAGCGATCTGAAGTTAGTCCGGGTGTGTTGCCCGGACGGAGCAGCAAGGTTGGCAGACGGTGGTGACCGTCTGCAGGAGTGGCCTATCGGAGTTTACCGTAAGGACCATGGACGGGCGGTGGCCCGGCGGTACCGGACCGGTACACAAGGAGAAGCCAGCACCATTGGCAGGGGCTTTTCGGACCCCGGCAAGGCTAGGAGTCGCCGTGAATTTGCCGAATCCGTTAGTGAAGGGGACCTCCTGGGTTTCCAAACAGTCAAGTCCCGACAGAAGGCAACAGTCCAACCCAGTGAGAGAGACACCGCCACCGCCAAGGCAACCGTTTCTCAGGGCCAGCGCCTGCGGGCAAAAGGGGCTCCTCCGGCCTATATCCAAGCCGGGGAGCGGGTTACCGGTGGAAACCCATCGGAACCGTTTACCGTACTTAGGTGCAGGGAAAGGCAGTCACCGTCAACCTGCCGGGGAAAAGCAACAGCAGCCGTCCGTGGGACCCGTCTTTCCAGCCGTGTGTTTTACCGAGAACTGTGTCATCGTCTCAGGCTGAGTGAGTACCACCGTGCCGTGCGGCACAGCGCTGCCCCCGCGACCCTGCACCTCACCAGGCCTCGTAACCTGCCTGCCATCCATCCCTACCCCATCACCGGGACAACCAACCCCCCTACCCACGGAGGAGAGAACTAACAACAAAGCTGCTCCCTGTCACCGCTCCCGGGATCCCCGTCCAGAGCAGCGGTGGTGTCACCAAAATAACCACAACCGTGGGTGGCGTCACGGACAATATCCAAATCCCCACAATCAAACCCCCCCTTTCACTCACGGGCGAGGATCGCCGCTCGAGTCCCCGGGATCCGGCCCACCGCTCGAGCCACCACCGAGCAGCAGCAGTAGCCGTGCCGGACCCGAGCAGTGGGAGAGGGCAGCGTCCCCTCCTCCGCCCGCGACACATGCGCTCTCTGGCTCCCCGCCCCCATAACCAGGATAAACATCGGGTAACCAAGCAATGCGCTTTGGTTAGTTACCCGATATTTACAGTGGTTACGGGGGCAGGGAGCCCGCACTAAGCGGTGTATGCTGGTAACCAAGATAAATATCGGGTAACCAAGCAAAAAGTGCTTTGCTTTTAATTACCCGATATTTACCCTGGATACAGTGTGCAAGGAGGCCGACACTTCACCACTCGGCTCTGCACCCTCCCGCACTCCGCATGTGTACACACACACTCACACTCACACAGACACTCACACAGACACTCACTCACTTGTCCCCAGCCCTGCAGTCCCCGCGGCACTGACGTCCTCAGCTCCACGGCCCCGCTCGGCTCCGCCCCCTCCCGCACTCCGCATGTACACACGCATGTAGACACACACACACACACACTCACCTGTCCCCAGCCATGCAGACTGCGGCACTGATGTCCTCAGCTCCGCCCCTCGAACTCCGCCCTCCCGAACTCTGCCCCCGCACACAATGGAGTCTGACAAAGAAATTCTTTTCTTTGTCACCGTTGTCATCCGTTGTACAACGCATCAGTCACATGCGTCAAGCAACGCATGTGACTGATGCAAAACAACGGAAGTGTGAACTTAGCCTTACGGTGTAGCCACATATGTGAAAGGTAACATTGAAAACGCAATGCTTGTATCTACATCTGTTGTAAATAACATCCATGAAGTTGTGAGCAAAGTTGGCGATATCACAATTGTTAATATACAATACAAGCCTCCTGCAGTACAATGGCCCACAGAAGTCATTCATGTTCACTCACACCCTACTGTATACATAGGAGATTTTAACCCCTTCAGCCCCCGAGCACTTTCCGTTTTTGCGTTTTTGTTTTTTGCTCCCCTTCTTCCGAGAGCCGTAACTTTTTTATTATTCCGTCAATCTTGCCATATGAGGGCTTGTTTTTTGCAGGACAAGTTGTACTTTTAAATGAAATTATAAGTTTTACCATATGTTGTACTGGAAAACAGCAAAAAAATTCCAAGTGTGGAAAAACCGCAAAAAAAGTGTGATGGTACAATAGTTTTTCGGATGTTTTATTGACGGTGTTCACTATATGGTAAAACTCATGTGTGGGTGTGATGCCTGAGGTCGGTGCGAGTTTGTAGACACCAAACATGTATAGGTTTACTTGTATCTAAGGGGCTAAAAAAAAATCACAAGTTTGTCCAATAAAAGTGGCGCTCGTTTTACGCCATTTTTTGAAACCCGTAGCATTCTCATTTTTTGGGATCTATGGCTCAGTGATGGCTTATTTTTGGCGTCTCGAGCTGACATTTTTAATGGTAGCATTTTTGCGCAGATGCTACGTTTTGATCGCCTGTTATTGCATTTTGCATAAAACTTGCGGCGACCAAAAAACGTAATTTTGGCGTTTGGAATTTTTTTGCCACTACACCGTTTACCAATCAGATTAATTGATTTTATATTTTGATAGATCGGGCATTTCTGAACACGGCGATACCAAATATGTGTATATTTATTTATTTTTTAACCCTATAATTTTCAATGGGGGAAAAGGGGGGTGATTTGAACTTTCAGGTTTTTTTTTTTTTTATTTTTTAAAACTTTTTTTTTTTATTTTACTAGTCCCCCTAGGGGGCTATAGTGATCAGCAATCCGATCGCTCTTATCTATCTGCTGATCACAGCTATACCGCTGTAAACAGCAGATTCAGTCACTTCCTGTTTCTCTCTGCTCCCAGCCGGGTGAAAACGAAAGTGAGACGTCATAGCTGCAGGCGTCATCACATGACCCTGTGCTACCATGGCAACCACCGAAAGTCACGTGCTCACTCGCGTGACTTCCGGTGGGGGCGGCGGTAAGTGAAAATCTTCACCGCGCGTAGATACATCTCGCTGCCAGACTTTGGCAGCGAGATGTAAGGGATTAATGTTACGGGTGGAATGCGATTCCACTCGTAACATATAGGCGCACATGTCAGCTGTTGAAAACCTCAACACGTGTTTCGCTTCCGCTTCATCGGGAGGTCACTGGTCTGTAACTTTACATAGGGGATGTGAGGCTGCACATTATACAGGTTACTAGCTTTTGGTTGCATTGTTTTCTTGTAGAACCATTATCAATCACTTATATACAAAAAATCTTTTTGCAGCCATATAATGCACATTGCATGTATAGTACATCTTTGCTGAAACAGTTGGCATGTTTGCAATAATTGCATTGTTAAAACCTGGGAAGCCTGAAGATAATCCATGAAGCTATAGACCCATTGCCTTGCTGAGTTGCTTATATAAGCTCTTAGAACGCTTAATATATAACAAGATCAGTTTAAAGATTTTCGACTCAATACCTATAGAGCGAGCCGGCTTCAGACCTGCTCGAAACTGTAGTGACCAAGTCTTAAGCCTGCTTTACACGGGGCGACCGATTGTGCGATTTCACAATCGATCGTTACCGCCCCCGTCGTTTTTGCGTCACGGGCAAATCGCTGCCCGTGGCGCACAAACCCGTTTAACCCCCGTCACACGTACATACCTTCTGGACGACCTCGCTGTGGGTGACGAACGTCCACTTCCTGAAGTGGGAGGGACGTTCGGCGTCACTGCGACGTCACACAGCCGCCGGCCAATAGAAGCGGAGGGGCGGAGATGAGCGGGACGTAAACATCCCGCCCACCTCCTCCCTTTCCGCATAGCCGGCGGGTGCCGTGGGACGGAGGTAAGCTGCTGGTCATCGTTCCCGGGGTGTCACACGGAGCGGCGTGTGCTACCCCGGGAACGATGAGCAACCGGCCCAATTTTAATTAAACGAGATTATCAAACCGAGCGACGAGTACACGACTCACAATTTGTGAGCGATACTGCGTCGCTCGGAGGTGTCACACAGCCCGATGTCGCAAGCGACGCCGGATGTGCATCACAAAAACCGTGACCCCGACGATCTATCGCACGATAGATCGTCTCGTGTAAAGCACCCTTTAGCTTTGACAACTCTCATTGAAGCTGAATTCCAGAACAAGAAAGTTTCAGTGGCGTTTATCGATCTCTCTGCCGCATATGATACTGTGTGGAGGGAAGGACTTTTAAATACATTTTTGAAGGTGATTCCATGTAAGAAAATGAGGTATCTCTTGAACAATATGATTGCAAATCGAACTTTTCATCTTATTATGGGTGATTCAACCAGTTGTAAGAAATCTTTAAATAACGGACTGGCCCAGGGATCAGTGCTCGCACCTCTCCTGTTTGCCCTGTACCTAGCTGATATTCCTAAAACAGTGTCACGGAAATTTGGATATGCCGATGACTGGGCACTTGCTATGGTAAGCAAAACAATGGAGGAAGCAGAGGATGTTCTTACAAAAGATCTTAGGGGTACTTTGCACGCTGCGACATCGCAAGCCGATGCTGCGATGCCGAGCGCGATAGTCCCCGCCCCCCGTCGCAGCAGCGATATCCTTGTGATAGCTGCCGTAGCGAACATTATCACTACGGCAGCTTCACATGGACTCACCTGTCCTGGGACATCGCTCTGGCCGGCGACCCGCCTCCTTATTAAGGTGGCGGGTCGTGCGGCGTCACAGCGACGTCACACGGCAGGCGGCCAATAGGAGCGGAGGGGTGGAGATGAGCAGGATGTAAACATCCCGCCCACCTCCTTCCTTCCGCATATCCTACGGAAGCCGTGGTGACGCCGGTAGGAAATGTTCCTCGCTCCTGTGACTTCACACACAGCGATGTGTGCTGCCGCAGGAGCGAGGAACAACATCGGACCGTCGCGTCAGCGTAATTATGGATTACGCCGACGCTGCACCGATGATACGATTACGACGCTTTTGCGCTCGTTAATCGTATCATCGAACCTTTACACACTACGATGTCGCATGCGATGCAGGAAGTGCGTCATTTTCAATTTGACCCCACCGACATCGCACCTGCGATGTCGTAGTGTGCAAAGCCCGCCTTAGTGTAATGGGAAAGTACTTCCGACAATGGAGATTAAAACCTAACCCATCAAAAACGGAAGTTTGTTGCTTTCATTTACACAATGCAAGTGCCAAGACTGAACTTAATGTACAATTTGAAGGCCAATTTGTTAAACACAATTTCAATCCTAAGTACTTAGGTGTATCCCTTGATAGAAGTCTAACTTTTAAATCCCATCTGGATAAATTGGTGCAGAAACTGAAAGCACGTAATAATATTATTCAGAATCTTTGTGGATCCTCCTGGGCCTCGGCAACATCTGTTTTGAGAACATCTACCCTGGTGTCCTCTGCTGCAGAATACTGGGCTCCAGCATGGTCATCTACTCTTGCCCTGGTGTACTCTGCTGCAGAATACTGTGCTCCAGCATGGTCATCTCCTCTTGCCCTGGTGTACTCTGCTGCAGAATACTGTGCTCCAGCATGGTCATCTCCTCTTGCCCTGGTGTACTCTGCTGCAGAATACTGGGCTCCAGCATGGTTAAATAGCTGTCATGTAAACTTAATTGACTCTCAGCTGAACAACTCTTTGCGTATAATATCTGGTGCTATTAGACCTACACCTGGTCACTGGTTACCTGTGCTGGGTCATATCGCACCCGCAAATCTAAGAAGACAAAAGCTCCTACTTAAAGAGTACACTAAAGTAGTGAATAATGAAAAACTTCCAATACATCAAAATTTCAGAGATGTTACAATACAACGATTGAAATCAAGACACCCGCCATCCGAACTGCAATCACCTTGCATGAACAAGACTTCAATTTAGAGGAGAAATGGCGAGAACTTTGGGTCAATGTAGTAGACGGCGATCCCCAAATGTTCCCTAATTTACAAAACCCTCCACCAGGCTTCAATACATTCATACGATTAAATTAAATGACAGTATTATGTGGGCTCATTATAATATGTTGGCCCTATGGGATGCTATACTGGATGATGTATATGGAAGTATTGCTATGACGATATATGGCAGTATTATCAGAGCCTGTTATATTATGTTGGCACTGTAGGATGGTATTCTGACTGTATATGGAAGTATTGTCTTGGGACTATATGGCAGTATTATGTGGGCTTGTTATATTATGTTGGTACTATAGGATGGTATTGTCGCGGGCGGAGGAGGGGACGCCGCGCTCTCCCCACTGCTCGGGTCCGGCTGCCGCGGCCGCTGTGGCCTGCTGCTGCTCGGTGGCTCGAGCGATGGGCCGGATCCCGGGGACTCTGGCGGCGCTCCTCGCCCGTGAGTGAAAAGGGGGGTTTGTTGGGTGTGGGAATTGTGTATTGTCCGTGACGCCACCCACGGTTGTGGTGATGACACCACCGCTGCTCCGTATGGGGATCCCGGGAGTGATGGTATGGGGCAGCTGGATGTTAGTGTGACGCCCTGGGCAAGCCAGGGGTCACAGGTCATTACACCACCACACCCTACATCCCAGTTAGGAACACCAAAGCTAACCAAAAATCCTTGTTGCCTTCCTCCAGAGGCTGATGTTCACACCAGGGGGTGGGCCAGGCGGTTGGCTCCGCCCACCGAGGAGGACACAGCTCTGGAGGCGGGAAAAACCAGGCAGAACAGTTAGGGGAGTGAAGGAGTAAACAGCTAAGATGATCTAAGGAAGTGAAAGTTGAAGTAGAAGTGGAAGTGGTAAAGGAGGAAAGCAAGAAAAGTGACAGAAAGAAAAGCCTGAAGTAGTCCAGCTGTGTGCAGGACAGGGTCAGCAAGGTCAGCAACAGCGGTGACTGTCTGGAGGGGGACCGTTTGGAAGTTCCTGGAAGGACCGCGGACGGGTAGTGGCCCGGCGGTCTGGAGCAGTGTTCCGAAGGACAGTCAGCACCAGGGCAGGGGCCTCTCGGACCCCGGCAAGGCTTGGAGTCGCCAGAATTTGCCAAATCCGTCAGTGAAGGGGACGTAGATCCCCCAACAACCACGTCCCGATTGAAGGCAACAGCCCAACCAGTGTAGGAGAGACACCGCCACCGCCAAGGCACCAGTTTCTCAGGGCCAGCGCCTGCGGGCAAAGAGTAGAGCTCCCCCGGTCCAGCTTGAAGCCGGGGAGCGGGTTACCGGTGGGAACCCATCGCTACCAACACAGAAACAAAGGTGCAAGGAAAAGGGACATCACCGTCACCTACTGGGAGAGCAAGTGCAGCCGTCCGTGGGAACCGTCTTTCCAGCCGTATGGTGTACCGTAAAACTGTGTCAACGTCTCAGGCTGAGTGAGTACCACAGTGCCGCAAGGCACAGTGCTGCCCCGCGTCCCTGCGCCCACCAGGCCCTGCACCTCCCAAACCATCACCGGGCCCCGGGATCACCAACCCCTACCCACGGAGGGGCAACACAACACCTGGCTGCTCCGCATCACCATCCCCGGGATCCCCATATTGAGCAGCGGTGGTGAAATCACCACAACCGTGGGTGGCGTCACGGACAATAAACAATTCCCACACCCAACAACCCCCTTTCACTCACGGGCGAGGAGTGCCGCTCGAGAACCCCCGGGATCCGGCCCACGGCTCGAGCCACCGCTGAGCAGCAGCCGCCGGACATGAGCAGAAGGGGTGAGCGTAGTGTGCTGACACCCTCCTCCCCGCCCGCGACAACTTGGCGTCACGAACAGGATCTTACCGCTCTGCCGTTTGGTAGAGGTGCGCCTTGTTACTGCCAGAGGTATCCGGCTGAAAAATTTCAGAAGTCGCCATCTTTGGCGCGAAAAGTTCCCGCTCGAGCGTCTTCTCGAGTAGCAGAGGCGCGAAGGCCGAAACCCCGCCCCAAGAGAGGAGGGGCCGGAAAGAGCTAAGGGGGACGCGATGGCGGCTGGCTGCATGTAGCTGCAACTATAAAAGCAGGGACGCCAGGACTCTGCAGATATACTGGGTTCCTGGAAGGCACGATTGCCAAGATGTACAACTCAACTCCCAACGAGGAAGCCCCCGCGCCCGGCACGGCGACGTGGTTGAGGGACCGGACCGTCCCGCTGAGTAACCGTCTGCAGGCTCATATGCAACTCCTCCTGGAGGAGTGGGAGACCGACATGGCGGACGTGGTGGCTGCTATGTGGAGACGCGAGGCTGAAGAGGAGTTGGAGGAGCGAGTAAGCGACCCATGCCCCTGTATTCCTGAGGGATCGGCCGTTGGAGCTGAGGGGCCTGGCCGGCTTCCGCTCACCCTGCCTTTCTCCCCGCTACCCGTGATAGTTGCTGCCGCCCCGCCATTAGGCCCACTACCTGCCCAACCGGTAGCGATACCCTGCCCAGCTGCTCCGGCGGACCAGCCGGCTGCAGACGTCCAAGACGGTCCTGAAGTGCACCAAGGGGAACCGCTAGAACCGCGGCCCCTTAACAGCGTGGTGCCCGAAGTCCCAGTAGAGACTGTGCCAGATCCTGAGCCCGGGACCGTGGCCTGGATGAAGGCCCAGGTGATTCAATTCCACCGGTGTCAGCAGGAGCAGATCTTCCGGATGATGGAGCAGTGGACCAACGAGGTGGAGGAGCTGATTACAACTGCCCCGATGTACGGAGGCGAAATGGATGTAGCAGAGTCGACTGGCGACCCACGTCCCTATGTCCTACCAGGACCGGCCGCTGCGGCTGAGGGGCCCGGCCTAGTCTCGGCCTATGCATCACCCTTGCCGTTACTTATGGGGCACCTCAGTATGAGCTCGCCTACTCTGCTGCTCCATGCTACTGCAGAAGGGGCTGAAGTGTTGGGTGCTGGAGACCAGGAGGCTGCGGCAGCTGGCGGCAACCCGCCTGACGCAGGAACAAGAGATGACGACTCCTGCCCCAGCTCCGGGTCCGCTGTTGCAGTTGAAGGAGCAAGTGAGCGTTTCCACTGTGTAGGAGCCCCAGTGGTCGTCCATGCCCCGTGTACCGGTGGAAATGGGTACCGGGTGCCCCTGTCACCGCAGGCATGTCAGTGCATGTTGGATATGCTGGTGGAGGGGGATGGAGATGCGTCAGCTGCATATCCGAAGTAGGGCAGCGGAGCACCGTTGTCCAGTCCCCGTTGGGACCACCAGAGTGTTGTTTAAAAGTTTGAAAAAGTTGCAGAAGATGATGAAAAAAAAAAATGATAATACCGAGTACTTTACCTGATTTTCCTTGTGATTTGCAACCGGCTGGAGCCGGCACCGTTGTCCCCGTGGGGACCGTTTAAAAAGTTGCATGAGGAACTACTCATGGACAAGCCCGTGAACTTGCAGGGCAACCACAAACGTTAGTGGCTTGTAAATAAGTTGTTTACCGTTACCGTTTTCCGCAATGCCGCCTCCGGAGAGGCAGGTTGGAGGGAGGGCCCTCAGCAGAGCAGGCTGGGGCCCAGCCACCAAAGGAACCGGTGGCTACCCTCTGGAGGGGAAGGACAGATCCCGCTCGGGTACCGTGTGCTGGACTGTGGGTCAAGGGGTGCTGCCTGGGCTTTAGGGGCAGCACCAGGGCCAGGTTGCTTGGGTGGGAGAGAGCGGAAACCGTAACCGTAAACCGTTATGCAACGTTAAAGAAATGTGCCTCCCGTTATGGGAAGAGTTATTAAAAATGTATATAGGTTACCGTTTACCATGTTATCTTTTGCAGAAAAATAAAACCGGTGTTGGACGGGCAGCCCGCGGACGGTCTGCATTTTGCTAAGGGGGAATGTGACGCCCTGGGCAAGCCAGGGGTCACAGTTCATTACACCACCACACCCTACATCCCAGTTAGGAACACCAAAGCTAACCAAAAATCCTTGTTGCCTTCCTCCAGAGGCTGATGTTCACACCAGGGGGTGGGCCAGGCGGTTGGCTCCGCCCACCGAGGAGGACACAGCTCTGGAGGCGGGAAAAACCAGGCAGAACAGTTAGGGGAGTGAAGGAGTAAACAGCTAAGATGAGCTAAGGAAGTGAAAGTGGAAGTAGAAGTGGAAGTGGTAAAGGAGGAAAGCAAGAAAAGTGACAGAAAGAAAAGCCTGAAGTAGTCCAGCTGTGTGCAGGACAGGGTCAGCAAGGTCAGCAACGGCGGTGACTGTCTGGAGGGGGACCGTTTGGAAGTTCCTGGAAGGACCGCGGACGGGTAGTGGCCCGGCGGTCTGGAGCAGTGTTCCGAAGGACAGTCAGCACCAGGGCAGGGGCCTCTCGGACCCCGGCAAGGCTTGGAGTCGCCAGAATTTGCCAAATCCGTCAGTGAAGGGGACGTAGATCCCCCAACAACCAAGTCCCGATTGAAGGCAACAGCCCAACCAGTGTAGGAGAGACACCGCCACCGCCAAGGCACCAGTTTCTCAGGGCCAGCGCCTGCGGGCAAAGAGTAGAGTTCCCCCGGTCCAGCTTGAAGCCGGGGAGCGGGTTACCGGTGGGAACCCATCCCTACCAACACAGAAACAAAGGTGCAAGGAAAAGGGACATCACCGTCACCTACTGGGAGAGCAAGTGCAGCCGTCCGTGGGAACCGTCTTTCCAGCCGTATGGTTTACCGTAAAACTGTGTCAACGTCTTAGGCTGAGTGAGTACCACAGTACCGCAAGGCACAGCGCTGCCCCGCGTCCCTGCGCCCACCAGGCCCTGCACCTCCCAAACCATCACCGGGCCCCGGGATCACCAACCCCTACCCACGGAGGGGCAACACAACACCTGGCTGCTCCGCATCACCATCCCCGGGATCCCCATATCGAGCAGCGGTGGTGAAATCACCACAACCGTGGGTGGCGTCACGGACAATAAACAATTCCTACACCCAACAACCCCCTTTCACTCACGGGCGAGGAGTGCCGCTCGAGAACCCCCGGGATCCGGCCCACGGCTCGAGCCACCGCTGTGCAGCAGCCACCGGACACGAGCAGAAGGGGTGAGCGTAGTGTGCTGACACCCTCCTCCCCGCCCGCGACATTAGTCCTCCCCTCCGTGGGTAGGGGGTTGGTTGTCCCGGGGCCCAGTGATGAGGTGGGTGATGCAGGGCTTGGTGGGATGCAGGGACGCGGGGGCAGCTCTGTGCCTTGCGGCACTGTGGTACTCAGCCTGAGACGATGACACAGTTCTCGGTAAAACACACGGCTGGAAAGACGGTTCCCACGGACGGCTGCACTTGCTTTCCCCAGTAGGTGACGGTGACGGTCACTTTTCCTGCACCTAATGTTTCTGTGTTGGTAGCGATGGGTTCCCACCGGTTACCCGCTCCTCGGCTTCAATCTGGGCCGAAGGAGCCCTACTTTGCCCGCAGGCGCTGGCCCTGAGAAACTGGTGCCCTGGCGGTTGCGGTGTCTCTCTGTAACGGTTGGACTGTTGCCTTCAATCGGGACTTGGTTGTTGGGAGACAGTCGTCCCCTTCACTGACGGATTTGGCAAATTATGGCGACTCCTAGCCTTGCCGGGATCCGAAAGGTCCCTGCCCTGGTGCTGACTGTTCTTCGTATACTGCTCCAGACCGCCGGGCCACTACCCGTCCGCGGTCCTTCCAGCAACCTCCGAGCAGTCCCCCTGCAGACTATCACCGCCGTCTGCTGACCTTGCTGTCTCTGTCCGGGGCACACACCCGGACCAACTTCAGGCTTTACTACTCTCACTTTTCTGTCACTTCAGCTTTTCTCCTTAGCTCCACTACTACTTCCTTCTCCTTCACTCCCCTAACTTGAACTCCTTGTTTACTCCTCCACTTCCCTAGCTTAACTGCCTGGTTCTTCCCGCCTCCAGGGCTGTGAACTCCTCGGTGGGCGGAGCCAACCGCCTGGCCCACCCCCTGGTGTGGACACCAGCTCCTGGAGGAAGGCAACAAGGATTTCTGTTTGACTTCGGTGTACCTGCAGGGAATGTGGGGTGCGTGTGTTGTTGTGACCTGTGACCCCTGGCTTGCCCAGGGCGTCACAGTATTATGGAGGATGTATATAGAAATATTGTATTTGCACTATATGGCAGTATTATGTGGGCTCATTATATTACCTTGGTGCTATATGATGGTATTATAGAGGATGTATATGGCAGTATTATCTGGGCTCATTAAATGATGTTGGCACTATAAGTGTTTGGAAGTATTGTCTTGGGACTATATGGCAGTATTTTGTGGGCTTGTTATATTATGTTGGCACTATAGGATGGTATTATGGAGAATGTATGTGGAAGTATTGTCTTGGCACTATATGGCAGTATTATCTGGGCTTATTATATTATGTTGGCACTATATGTGTAAGGCCCCCTTCACACGTCCGTGTCTCCGGTACGTGTTAGGTCCATTCCTGCATGTACCGGAGACATGGACACACGTGCTCCAATGTTATTCAATGTATGGAGTTACACATGCGTTTTTCCATACGGTGCGTGTGTCTGTGTGCGTGATACGTTTGTTTGTCCGTAAAACACGGATGCATGTCCGTTTTCCTCACGGAACACGCACACACGCACCCAATGAAAGTCTATGGGTCCGTGAGCACACGTACGTGACACGGATGCATCTCCGTGTAGTCCGTGTACGTTTTGTGCTTTTTTGAAGCGATGTCGGTCAATCTTTTTTTTCTGTGTATGTCAGTCATTCTCCCTCAGTCCGTCAGTCAGTCTCTCCCCCTGTCTCATACTCACGGATCCCCGATCTCCGGCGCGGTGCTGCACAGCTGTTGAAAAAGCTCCGGCGGCTTTTACTATTTTGAAAAAGCCGGTCGCCCATTATTCAATCTCGTATTCACTGCTTTCCCCGCCCACCGGAGCCTATGATTGGTTGCAGTCAGACACGCCCCCACGCTGAGTGACTGCTGTCTCACTGCAACCAATCACAGCTGCATGTGGGCGGGTCTATATTGTGCAGTAAAATAAATAAATAATTAAAATAAAACGACGTGCAGTCCCCCCCAATTTTGATACCAGCCAGGGTAAAGCCACACGGCTGAAGGCTGGTATTCTCAGGATGGGGAGCTCCACGTTATGGGGAGCCCCCCAGCCTAACAATATCAGCCAGCAGCCGCCCGTAATTGCCGCATCCATTAGATGTGACAGTCCCGGGACTCTACCCCGCTCATCCCGAATTGCCCTGGTGCGGTGGCAATCGAGGTAATAAGGAGTTAATGGCAGCAGCCCATAGCTGCCACTTAGTCCAAGATTAATCATGGCAGGCATCTCCCCGAAACACCTTCCATGATTAATCTGTAGGTTAAGGTACTTAAACACACACAGTAGAAAAATCCCTTATTTGAAATAATAAACATTAAAAAACACCCTCGTTCACCACTTTATTAAGCCCCAAAAACCCCTCCATGTCCGGTGTAATCCATAGAGGTCCCGCAACGCTCTCAGATCTGCTACATGAAGGTGACAGGAGCTGTAGTAGAAAACCGCTGCTCCTGTCAGCTCCACACAGCAACTGAAGTGAGTCGCCCGATCAGCGATGATGTCACTGAGGTTACTCGCGGCCACCGCGGGATCCTCCAACTGTGACAGTAAGTCACCCGAGTGATGATGATGAAGTCACAGGTGAGTTGCGGTCTCGGGTGGAGGATTCCAGCTAGCCGCGGGTAACCTGAGTGACAGCAGCGCTAATCGCGCTGATCACTTCAGTCACTCAGGGGATTAGCGGTCACCGGTGAGTCCTTCACAGGGACCGCTAATCAGGACGCCACACACAGACAGAGCCGCGGGATGACAATGAAGTCGGGTGAAGTTCACCCGAGTTCATTCTCATCGCGTGACGCTGTCTGTCTGCTGTCAGCGGGTATGTAGCAACGTCATTGTGCATCACACACGGAACATTTCACACGGACAACACACGGACATTACACTTACGTATCTCACGCACACACGGACATTCCACACGCACACACGGCTAGCATACACAATCACACGGATGTCACACGTACCAGAAAAACGGACAAAAAATACAGAACACGGACCCGAAAAACGGCACGTAAGACACGCACGTGTTTTTCACGTGCGTGTGAAGGGGGCCTAAGGAAGTATTGTCTTGGCACTATGTGGCAGTTTTATGTGAGCTTGTTATAATATGTTGGCATTATACGACGGCATTATGGAGGATGTATATGGAAGCATTGTATTGGCACTATGTGGCAGTATTATTTGGGCAAGAAAAAGCATTTTCCCTGCAGAGGTTATGTGAAGCCCCACAGGTGTTGTGTCGGTGCATTACCTTCAGGGACTCCACTCAGCTGGATCTGGTCACAGGTAGGAGATCTTCTTCTTGTCGTGACGCCACTCTCAGTATTGCGGCCAGTAGGGACCGCCACTGCAGGTTGAGGGTCGCCTGGGGCTGATGGTATGTGCAGTTAGTTGGAATAGCCTCCTGAGAGTGAGGCAAGCCCCAGGGCCCGATGTAGGTGCGTAGTACCACAAGGCGCAGAATAACTCCACACAGGCAGAATGTCTTTCAGGGTTTTTACTCACTTCAGGTGGCAGGGTGAGTAACCCGGGCGTAGCTGGGATGAACCAGGCGGGAACCAGGTGTCCTTCAGGCTGACTTGTGAGGGTGACTACTAACTCGCCTTCCTTAGCCCTTGGTGGTTTGGGGTGACCCCGACTTTGAGTCCCTATGGGGGTCACCCAGGGAAGTTGCTGAAGCCTCACTCCCCTTCGTTTGCCGTATGCTTGTTGCCTGGGCCAGATCACTCCAGCTGCTTGCCTCCTGTGAACTGTGGGCCCTAACTGTGGCTACGTGGCTGCGGCTTTTAGTTGTTGTGGTGTGGGCTTTGAGGGCCCCACACCGGCAGGTTTAGCAAAAGAAAGCTGGATCTATCTCCGCTTCGGGATCTGCCGCCCGTTTGGGCCTGGTACTCTCTAGCAGTCTCCTTACTTCCCACTCCGTTGCTCTCTCTTTAGCTGAAGATGGATTTCGGGTAGCACTCCTAGTTGACCGTTCTCCCCCGTCAGTAGCCACTGCGCGGGCGCTGTTAGACAGCAACAGCCCCACAGGTCTGCTCCTCACTGAGCCCTATGGAGTTCTGCTCTAACTGACTCACTGCCCCTCCTCTCCTGTTCTTGCCTACGCCACCTAGCAACCAGATTCTCTTACCACACCCCTTGAGAGGAGATGGAGGCTTTTGGCCCCCTCCACTATTCCAGTGAAGGCCAAGGCTTTTCCCCCTCCTGGGATCCCCAGGGGTCCTCTCATGGGTACATGTGTGAGACCTGATTACTATGCGCCTGTGTTCCACACCCCGGTCAGCCTTCTGGATTACCTGTATTGTACTGTCCCCAGCATGGGTGCAGTACTCAGTGGTGCCTGACCAGGTCAGGGGCGCCACAGTTATAACTGAACTATTATCTGGCTACCATGTACTGATATAGGTGGAGGGGCCAAAGCGAAAGCTGGAGCTGATATTATTTGATGACTCGGGCTTATGAAGGTGGGTTCTTAGTGGGACTTCTATACACCTTAATGAGGGTATCCCCTAAACAATATGTGTAAGCTGTCCTCAAGATGGGTGATAATCGAATAATTGTTAGGGGCTAGGGGTCCGCACTGAACGGTGAACCAAAATCTCCCGTGTGAATGGGATGGTTGTGAGCATGTGTGACAACCACTCCTATAGACGGTGGTCACACATGCTCACTCACATAGGGGACTTTGGGACCTCTTTGGCCAAGTGTCCACAACAACCTCGCTCCTGGCCTCTACCTCTGTCACTGTGTGTGCTCCACCAAATTCATAGACCCCCCCTCTCTCCACCAAACATAATAGCATCTCCCGCTGGCATGGCCAAGAACTACAGCCCCAAACAACATGGCATCCTAGACGTGTCTTCTCTGGTTTCATCTTGAGGATGACCATGGCTCGTAAAGGATGAGACCATCTCCCCCCTCTCCTAGATACCTTAGACACAAGAACAATCCGCTGCTAATAATCTCTGGAAAAAATATCATTTTAATAATTTATCATTTTAACAAGCAAACGAAAAAGTCAGACTCATTATACTCTCAAACGTGGCTCCCGGAGGATGGACAGACTCGGTGGAGGCGGCCACCGTCATGTCCCAGGCGTCCACAAAGCCCACATTGATTCCTCTGAAGACTTCCCTCAGCACCAGATACTGGGTGTAGCCATGGAAGTCGCCAATCCTCTCTTGAGGCGCGAGGCCTTCTCTGGTGTTCTCTGTTTTGATGATGACCTTGGTGTCTGCACTTCTTAGGAACAGACGCTCCACGGCTCTCCGGATGTTGATGGCTCTCCTGATGTAGAGCGTCAGTGGGAACTGTCTGAAGTGCTGTCCCATGGTGATGACGAAGATGGTGTCCTTTCCCCCGCCGTGCTGGTCAATCTGACGGCTGGTGTACATGTCCTCCTTTACGTAGTAGAACATGAAGCTCTCCAGGGGGAAGCCGTGCCTCTTGTAGGACACATAGATGTCCTTGTCCATGTTCAAAGCCTCCAGTGTCTTCTCCCACGAGCTCCATCCGGCCTCGTGGTAGAGGAAATATTTCACTACTAAACAAGAAAAGACAAAAAAATGGATGTCAATGTTTTCTTTTTTATTGTAATTTTACATGTTCTACATTTGAAAAGCTTTTGAAGGTGTACTAAAATAACAACGAGGTCCAGGTGGGCTGGGGCAGAGATCCCTGGTGGGCTACAACTCTTCATTATTTCTAATCTACGGCAGAGATCCTTGGTGGGCTACAACTCAGAACTTCTTCTAATCTAGAGCAGAGATCTCTGGTGGGCTACAACTCACCATTCCTTCTAATCTAGGGCAGAGATCCCTGGTGGGCTACAACTCATAATTTCTTCTAATCTAGGGCAGACATCCCTGGGGGGTCTACATCTCATCATTACTTTTAATCTAGGGCAGAGATCCCTGGCGGGCTACAACTCTTCATTATTTATAATCTAGGGCAGAGATCCCTGGTGGGCTACAACTCACCATTTCTTCTAAGCTAGGGCAGAGATCCCTGGCGGGCTACAACTCACCATTCCTTCTAATCTAGGGCAGAGATCCCTGGTGGGCTACAACTCATAATTTCTTCTAATCTAGGGCAGACATCCCTGGGGGGGCTGCATCTCATCATTACTTTTAATCTAGGGCAGAGATCCCTGGCGGGCTACAACTCTTCATTATTTATAATCTAGGGCAGAGATCCCTGGTGGGCTACAACTCACCATTTCTTCTAAACTAGGGCAGAGATCCCTGGCGGGCTACAACTCTTCATTATTTGTAATCTAGGGCAGAGATCCCTGGTGGGCTATAACTCACCATTCTTTCTAATCTAGGGCCGAGACCCCTGGTGGACTTCAACTCACCATTCCTTCTAATCTAGGGTAGAGATCCTTGGTGGGCTACCACTCATTTCTTCTAATCTAGGGTAGAGATCCCTGGTGGGCTACAACTCATCATTTCTTCTTATCTAGACCAGAGATCCTTGGTGGGCTACCACTCATTTCTTCTAATCTAGGGTAGAGATCCCTGGTGGGCTACAACTCATCATTTCTTCT
>NC_134359.1:291117677-291130177 GCF_048569485.1 Anomaloglossus baeobatrachus | reverse complement strand
CTGGCCCTCGTCTACCATCTTCCTGATTCTGGTTCTTGTCAGGCTGCTGTGATTGGTTATTTTGTCCAGTTGGGTTTGGGAGAGCTGTGGCAGGGGTCCTGGTTCATCTGGCCCACGTATATATATCAGAGCTTTGTGGTGATGGGAGCTGGGATTGCTACTCTGTAGGTGAGCCTGAAATGATAGTGACCTCTTCAGAGCTGCTAGGTGTAGAGGGAATCTGCCCAGCTCAGCTCGACAGGCGCTGTTGGAGGTGCTTCGGTGGACCTGGAGAAGGCGCTTACAGAATTCCAGGTGGAATATTTCTGTTGGGCTGGAATCCCACCTTGACCAATCTGGGTAAGTGTGAGGGCCCCAGACTTCGCTGCCGTACAGGAGGATTGGGGCAATGGTGGAATCGAAGATTTTTAGCCAGACCCTCACTGGTGGCTTCAGATGATACAATTTCCTTCGGATGGCATTAAAGGTTTTGCAGGCCTTGTTTTTCAGGGTTTCTATGGCTTGTTTGAAGCTCCCTGACTGGTGAATTTCCAGGCCCAAGTAGGTGTATTTGTCTGTTCCTGTTAGAGTGCAGCCGTTTACGACAAATGAAGGATGCTGGTCAAATCTTCTTTTTCTCTTCTGGAACACCATGATGTTGGTTTTCTTTAGATTGATCGGTAGTGCCCATGTCACGGGCGGAGGAGGGGACGCTGCGCTCTCCCACTGCTTGGGTCCAGCTGCCGCTGCTGCTGCGGCCTGCTGCTGCTCGGTGGCTCGAGCGATGGTCCGGATCCCGGGGACTCGAGCGGCGCTCCTCGCCCGTGAGTGAAAGGGGTTTGGTTTTTTGGGATAGTTTATTGTCCGTGACGCCACCCACGGTTGTGGTGATTGTATGGACACCACCGCTGCTCTGTATGGGGATCCCGGGAGCGGTGACAGGGAGCAGCAAAGTTGTTAGGTCTCCCCTCCGTGGGCAGGGGGTGGTTGTCCCGGGGCCCAGTGATGAGTTGGAGGATGAGGGATGGCGGGGCCGGTGCAGGCCTCGGTGGGGTGCAGGGACGCGGGGACAGCGCTGTGCCTCACGGCACTGTTGTACTCACTCAGCCTGAGACGGTGACACAGTTCTCGGTAAAACACACGGTTTTACCGTCAAGACGGTTCCCACGGACGGCTGCTGTTGCTTTTCCCCGGTAGTTGACGGTGACGGTCCCTTTTCCTGCACCTAAGTCTATGTTGGTAGCGATGGGTTCCCACCGGTTACCCGCTCCCCGGCTTGGATATGTGCCGGAGGAGCCCCCTCTTTGCCCGCAGGCACTGGCCCTGAGAAACTGGTGCCTTGGCGGTGGCGGTGTCTCTCTCTAACGGTCGGACTGTTGCCTTCAATCAGGACTTGGTTGTTGGGAGACCCAGAGGTCCCCTTCACTGACGGATTTGGCAAATTCACGGCGACTCCTAGCCTTGCCGGGATCCGAAAGGCCCCTGCCAATGGTGCTGGCTTTCTCTTCGTATACCGCTCCGGTACCGCCGGGCCACCACCCGTCCACGGTCCTTTCGGCAACCTCCAAGTAGCCTCTCCTGCAGACAGTCACCGCCGTCTGCTGACCTTGCTGTCTCAGTCCGGGGCGCACACCCGGACCAACTTCAGGCTTTCTCAGCTATCACTTTTACTGTCACTACTCTCACTGTCCTCCTTCTCCTTCCTCTCTTGCTTCTCTACCACTTCACTGTTTACTCCTTCACCTCTCCTCTCTATCTCTCCCTAAACTGATCTGCCTGGTTTTCCCGCCTCCAAGGCTGTGAACTCCTCGGTGGGCGGAGCCAACCGCCTGGCCCACCCTCTGGTGTGGACATCAGCCCCTGGAGGAAGGCAACAAGGATTTTTGTGTAGCTTTGGTGTACCTATCCGGGGTGTAGGGTGTGATGGTGTTATGACCTGTGACCCCTGGCTTGCCCAGGGCGTCACATTCCTCCTTAGCAAAATGCAGACCGTCCGCGGGCTGCCCGTCCAACACCGGTTTTATTTTTTCTGTAAAAGATAAAAACATGACATACAAATAAAATAACTTCATCCCACATCGGGAGGTTCATTTCTTAAACGTTGCAAAACGGTAACATTTTAAACGGTGGTTGCTGCCGCTCTCTCCCACCCAAGTAACCTGGCCCTGATGCTGCCTCTAAGAAACAGGCAGCACCCCTTGACCCCAGTCCTGAACCAGTTACCCGAGCGGGATCTGTCCTTCCCCTCCAGAGGGTAGCCACCGGTTCCTGTGGTGGCTGGGCCCCAGCCTGCTCCACTGCGGGCCCTCCCTCCAACCTGCCTCTCCAGAGGCGGTAACGGTGCTGCAACAAACATATTTTATTTACAAGCCACTTAACGTTTGTGGTTGCCCTGCAAGTTCACGGGCTTGTCCATAGAGAGTTCCCTATGCAAAACATTGTGGATGGTCCCCACGGGGACAACGGTGCCGGCAACGGCCGGTTCCAATCACGGTAAACAATCAGGTTACTTTCTCGGTTCCATTTACTTATCATCATTTGCAAACTTTAAAACTTTCAAACTTTTAAACACACACACTGGTGGTCCCAACGGGGACGGTGCAACGGTGCTCCGCTGCCCTACTCAGAGTCCTCAGCATCACCTGAGGGAGGGGGCTCGGCGCTCACACGGGACTCCTGGCTGCCCCTTAACTTGGCATCCAGCGCGAACCACCCCCTCTCCCCACAGTGCTGGGTGTACTGGACCAAGTCGCCCGGCATCAAGTTCCGACCAGGGTGCTCCTCTGGCAGGTGAGCATTCACATCCCGCCGGGCTATAAACACTTCGGCCTCCAGGCCCGGTTCATAAATAAATCCATAGCCCTGGCGGACATCAAACCGCCTCACCTGCCCTTCATACAACGGCAACGGGCCCCGGACACGGAACGTTGCCTGACGGAGGTTCTCTTTTTCCCGGATTGCACGGGCCACCAACTCCACCTTCTTCCTTTCCCTCTCTTCAATCTCCAGGCCCAACGGTACCGGCTCCCTATCCCAGTACGGCGCTGCTGCGAGCTCCGGCGCACGGGTCGGGCCCCGCGGGACATTTTGGACGCTGCCCACTGTTAGGGATCTGGGCGGCAGGTCCCGCGGCTTCTTGGCCTTGGACGCCGCCTTGCAGCGACAACCCGGCGCAACCTCAGCCGAGGTGTGGGGGATGGGCACAGGGGCTTTCCGCGGTTGGGCCTTCGGCACGGAACGGGTTATCAGCTCCGGCTTGGGGGACTTCTCAGGGGATGCCTCCGGTTCAGACTTCGGGGCCTTCCATGGCAGTGTCGCGGGCGGAGGAGGGGACGCCGCGCTCTCCCACTGCTCGGGTCCGGCTGCCGCGGCTGCTGCGGCCTGCTGCTGCTCGGTGGCTCGAGCGATGGGCCGGATCCCGGGGACTCTAGCGGCGCTCCTTGCCCGTGAGTGAAAGGGGATTTTTGGGTGTGGGGATTGGTTATTGTCCGTGACGCCACCCACGGTTGTGGTGATTTGTTGACACCACCGCTGCTCTGTATGGGGATCCCGGGAAGGATGGTATGGAGCAGCCAGTTGTTGTGTTGCCCCTCCGTGGGTAGGGGTTGGTGATCCCGGGGCCCAGTGATGAGGTGGGAGATGCAGGGCTTGGTGGGCGCGGGGGCGCGGGGGCAGCGCTGTGCCTTGCGGCACTGTGGTACTCACTCAGCCTGAGACGTTGACACAGTTTTCGGTAAAACACACGGCTGGAAAGACGGTTCCCACAGACGGCTGCACTTGCTTTCCCCAGTAGGTGACGGTGACGGTCCCTCTGTCCTGCACCTAAGTTGATGATGGTTACGATGGGTTCCCACCGGTAACCCGCTCCCCGGCTTGGATATGGGCCGGAGGAGCCCTACTTTGCCCGCAGGCGCTGGCCCTGAGAAACTGGTGCCCTGGCGGTGGCGGTGTCTCTCCATAACGGTCGGACTGTTGCCTTCAATCAGGACTTGGTTGTTTGGAGACAGACGTCCCCTTCACTGACGGATTTGGCAAATTTCACGGCGACTCCTAGCCTTGCCGGGATCCGAAAGGCCCCTGCCCTGGTGCTGACTGTTCTTCGTATACTGCTCCAGACCGCCGGGTCACTACCCGTCCGTGATCCTTCCAGCAACCTCCGAGCAGTCACCCCTGCAGACAATCACCGCCGTCTGCTGACCTTGCTGTCACAGTCCGGGACACACACCCGGACCAACTTCAGGCTTTACTACTGTCACTTCAGCTTCTCTCTTTAGCTCCACTACTACTTCCTTCTACTTTCAACTCTAACTTGAACTCCACTGTTTACTCCTTCCACATCCTCCTCCAAACTCTATCTCTCTTCCTCACTCAAGCTCTGCCTGAGCTAAACTGCCTGGTTCCTCCCGCCTCCAGGGCCATGAACTCCTCGGTGGGCGGAGCCAACCGCCTGGCCCACCCCCTGGTGTGAACATCAGCCCCTGGAGGAAGGCAACAAGGATTTTGGTAGCCTTGATGTTCCTAACTGGGGTGTAGGGTGTGGTGGTGTGATGACCTGTGACCCCTGGCTTGCCCAGGGCGTCACAGCAGCACTTCCGGTTTGCTACGGGCTCCGGCTACAGGTCGGCCCGCCGGGGCGGGCATGCTGGGTATCGCTACCGGTTGCGGTGGCAGCGGGCCTAGTGGCAGGGTCACGGCTTCCGAGACGGGTGGCGAGGGAGGTAACAGGGCGAGAGGGTTTAGACCGGGTCCCGCAGCCGCGATGACCGGCCCTTCAAGGGCATCGGGGCGTGGGTCACTCACCCTCCCCTCCTCAGCTTCCTCCTCGCATCTCCGCACGGTTGCTATGACATCCGCCATGTCGGTCTCCCACTCCTCCATGAGGAGCTGCATCTTGACCTGCAGCCTCTGGTAGAGCTGCGCGGTCCGGATCTCCACCCACGCCGCGGTTCCCGGCGCGGGGGCTATGGTGCTTTGGGACGGCATCCACATGCTGCTGGCGACTTCTTCCAGGAACAGGGTGGCTGCAGAGTCTTGGCGTCCCTGCTTTTATAGCTGCGGCTACATGCACTCAGTCGCCATCTCGTCCCCCTTAGCCTCTTTTCGGCCCCTCCTCTATCGGGGCGGGGTTTTGGCCTTCGCGACTCTGCTACTCGAGAAGACGCTCGAGCGGGAACTCTTCGCGCCAAAGATGGCGGCTTCTGGAATTTTCCGGCCCGGACACCTCCGGCGGTCACAAGGCGCACCTCTACCCAACGGCAGAGCGGTAAGATCCTGTTCGTGACGCCAAGTTGTCGCGAGCGGAGGAGGGAACGCTGCGCTCTCCCACTGCTCGGGTCCGGCTGACGCTGCTGCTGCGGCCTGCTGCTGCTTGGTGGCTCGAGCGATGGGCCGGATCCCGGGGACTCGAGCGGCGCTCCTCGCCCGTGAGTGAAAGGGGTTTGGTTTTTTGGGATAGTTTATTGTCCGTGACGCCACCCACGGTTGTGGTGATTGTATGGACACCACCGCTGCTCTGTATGGGAATCCCGGGAGTGGTGACAGGGAGCAGCAAAGTTGTTAGTTCTCCCCTCCGTGGGTAGGGGGTGGTTGTCCCGGGGCCCAGTGATGAGTTGGAGGATGAGGGATGGCGGGGCCGGTGCAGGCCTCGGTGGGGTGCAGGGACGCGGGGGCAGCGCTGTGCCTCACGGCACTGTGGTACTCACTCAGCCTGAGACGGTGACACAATTCTCGGTAAAACACACGGCTGGAAAGACGGTTCCCACGGACGGCTGCTGTTGCTTTTCCCCGGTAGTTGACGGTGATGGTCCCTTTTCCGGCACCTAAGTCTATGTTGGTAGCGATGGGTTCCCACCGGTTACCCGCTCCCCGGCTTGGATATGTGCCAGTAGGAGCCCCCTCTTTTCCCGCAGGCGCTGGCCCTGAGAAACTGGTGCCTTGGCGGTGGCGGTGTCTCTCTCTAACGGTCGGACTGTTGCCTTCAATCGGGACTTGGTTGTTGGGAGACCCAGAGGTCCCCTTCACTGACGGATTTGGCAAGTTCACGGCGACTCCTAGCCTTGCCGGGATCCGAAAGGCCCCTGCCAATGGTGCTGGCTTCTCTTCGTATACCGCTCCGGTACCGCTGGGCCACCACCCATCCACGGTCCTTTCGGCAACCTCCAAGTAGCCTCTCCTGCAGACAGTCACCGCCGTCTGCTGACCTTGCTGTCTCAGTCCGGGCCACACACCCGGACCAACCTCAGGCTTTCTCAGCTGTCACTTTTACTGTCACTACTCTCACTGTCCTCCTTCTCCTTCCACTCTTGCTTCTCTACCACTTCACTGTTTACTCCTTCACCTCTCCTCTCTATCTCTCCCTAAACTGATCTGCCTGGTTTTCCCGCCTCCAGGGCTGTGAACTCCTCGGTGGGCGGAGCCAACCGCCTGGCCCACCCTCTGGTGTGGACATCAGCCCCTGGAGGAAGGCAGCAAGGATTTTTGTGTAGCTTTGGTGTACCTATCCGGGGTGTAGGGTGTGATGGTGTTATGACCTGTGACCCCTGGCTTGCCCAGGGCGTCACACCAATGTGGAGCTGAATTTCTCCAAGATTTGTAGGTTGTCTTGGAGACCTTCCTCGGTTGGTGACACCAGCAGTAGGTCATCTGCATAGAGCAGGAATTTCACCTGGGCGTCATGGAGTGTGAGACCTGGAGCAGTTGAAGATTCTAGAGCAGTAGCCGCTCATTGATGTAAATATTGAAGAGCGTTGGACTTAGGCTGCAGCCTTGTCTGACTCCTCGGCTCTGCTGGAAATAAGCCGTTCTTCTACCGTTCACACTCAAACTGCAGAGGTTCTCGGTGTAGGAGCTTTTGATTACATCGTAGGTGTTTCCTCCTATTCCGCTCTCCAGCAGTTTCAAGAACAAGCCCGAGTGCCACACTGAGTCAAAGGCCTTTTTAAAGTCTACAAAGCAAGTGTATATCTTCCCATGCTTTGTATTGTGGATGTGGCTCTGAATGAGACTGTGCAGGGTGTAGATGTGGTCCGTGGTGCGGTGGTTTGGCACGAACCCTGCTTGGCTTTTGCTCAGGACATTGTGCTCGATAAGGAAACTGATGATCCTTTTGTTTAGGATGCTGTTGAACAGTTTTCCCAAGTTACTGCTGACACATATGCCTCTGTAGTTGGCAGGGTCATACCTGTCCCCACTCTTGTGGATCGGTGTAATGAGTCCTTGGTTCCAGGTACGAGGGAAGTAGCCAGCACTCAGCACAATGTTGAACAGTTTAACCATTGCAGCTTGAATTTTTATCTATCTATCCCTCTATCTATCTATTCCTCTATCTATCCCTCTATCTATCCCTTTATCTATCCCTCTATATCTATCTATCTATCTATCTATCCCTTTATCTATCCCTCTATCTATCTATCTATCCCTTTATCTATCCCTCTATCTATCTATCTATCCCTCTATCTATCTATCTATCTATCTATCTATCTATCCCTCTATCTATCTATCTATGTATCTATCTATCCATCTATCTATCTATCCCTCTATCTATCTATCTATCTATCTATCTATCCCTCTATCTATCCCGCTATCTATCTATCCCTCTATCTATCTATCTATCTATCCCTCTATCTATCTATCTATCCCTCTATCTATCTATCTATCTATCTATCCCTCTATCTATCTATCTATCTATCTATCCCTCTATCTATCTATCTATCTATCTATCCCTCTATCTATCTATCTATCTATCTATCCCTCTATCTATCTATCTATCCCTCTATCTATCTATCTATCTATCTATCTATCCCTCTATCTATCTATCTATCCCTCTATCTATCCCTCTATCTATCTATCTATCCCTCTATCTATCTATCTATCTATCTATCTATCTATCTATCTATCCCTCTATCTATCCCTCTATCTATCTATCTATCCCTCTATCTATCTATCTATCTATCTATCTATCCCTCTATCTATCTATCTATCTATCTATCTATCCCTCTATCTATCTATCTATCTATCCCTCTATCTATCTATCTATCTATCTATCTATCCCTCTATCTATCTATCTATCTATCTATCTATCTATCCATCCCTCTATCTATCCCTCTATCTATCCCTCTATCTATCCCTCTATCTATCTCTCTCTATCTATTCTATTCTCCACTTTTTCATTTTCCAGTTTATTCTTCTATGATTCCGTGGTAATCTATCGGGCTGTTTATCTTTATTATCCGGATCACCCGGTATAATATCATGTATGTGTCTTTGCTCTCCAGGAGACACTGCATGGTCTGTATTGTCGGAGAGGAGGACTTTGGAACCATTTTGTTGGCTGCACAAGGGATGAGGCGACATTGCTTCTGTAAATACTTTATATTGTTCCGACAATCGATCTCCTCTCAATCAATTCATCGACCAAAGAAGCAAAGAAATAAGAACAATACAAGAAATTACTTACTTCCACAATCCGTCACCGCAATGGTCTCCAAACTTTGGGCCATTTCCACCCCAACATTAGACCTTTAAGAAATGATTAATAATATGAACAAAAAAAAATAATAAACTATTGTTAAAATACAAATAAAAATATTGTGAAATTTTTCCCCAGTGGCCTCCCAGCTGTAGCTTTCCAAAATTTAATGGATCACGTCATGAGAATATTGGGTCGAGGCTCTATTTTTGGTAAGATCCAGGCCATCTGGTCTTAAAGGTTGAAGCTTTGAAGAGCAGGAGTAGAGGGGCTTCATTCTTTATAGACCACCCTTTCACAAGCAGATGAATTGTCCCATGGAACAATTGGGCAATGATTAGACCATATACCGTACATTACATCAGAGGTCTTTACATGACAAACCATACATTACATCAGAATCAGAAACTGCTCAAAGAGGTCTTTACATGACAAACCACACTTGGCTTGGCTTCTTCTGGCCAGCTGGTTGGGTTTGGATGAGTATTTCATTGGTGCAATTGCTCTGAAAGATATCACACAGAAGAATAGAAGATTTTAGATCATACCTTTTGAATAGTGACCTTTCCCCTGCTGTAAGGTAGGGACACGCGTAGGTCCACAGCCCTCATGTCATTCAGACATTCACACGGAAAGTTCTGAGGCTTGATACAGTAGAAGACTTCATCGTCAAGCTCATCTCTGTACTCGCAAACCTTTTCGTCTGTCTTTAGCTGGAAACCGCAGGTCGAGATAGCATCCTTGCCTTGGTATACATATCTTCCTTGGAAACCAAGAACCCCAAGACTAGCATGTCGTGCCCTCCAGAGGGCGGCAATTGCTTCGCTGGGGGTGCCAAAGTCGAATGGAAACCTTGGCTTGGCCCACCATCAACCCATCGTAATGGAAAATGGATATGGTAAGATCCATTTTTAAAGTCCTCCACTCTACCAAGACACAGTAGCTGCAAGAGTTGGGGAAAAAGAGTCTTGATCTTATGAAGTCTCCTCCGTAGGTCTTCCTGATGCCCTCATGATCGTACATATCAACTTGTACCACAAGGGTCTTCACCGAGACAGTACTTTTCCTTTTTGTTGACTATGGACACCTTACCGTTCTTCCCCCACTTGTGCTGCTCTTAAAGTCTTTGAAGGTAATATTTGGAATGATATTTTGGATCTTCTCAAAGACTGAATTAATTTCTGATTGAAGATCCAAATTTCTCACTTCAGTCGTTGTTGCATTCGGTTCAATCTCGTTAGATCTGAGACAGTTTTCGATCATATATTTAAGGGAATCCCTACAAATTTGAAAGAGAAAAAAGCTTATATACTATGAGACTGAAGTTGTCATGGTCATTTGGTTTAGGGTATACACTGCTCGATTGACCTATTGCATGCAGATCAAGGTACGAGGGAGGAAACACAATGGGGTTTATGTGCTCGAGGTGCCACCATTAATACCTGATGTTGAGAAAACCCAATATGGGGACCAATGTAGAGTTACACCAATGTACCTCTCCTCCATAGACAGTTTTGTCATCTGTCTATTTTTGGCCCAAATGTATGTGTTGCAGTAGAAAATGGGACTTTGAGACCTAGTGTTCATATCACCTAATATAGGACCAACTTGTTGGCCAAAGCTACCAGTAGAGCTGGGTATTATGTCTTGTACAGGACAAAATTGGGGCTGATTTCAATCTTGAATGAAAAAGACGTTAAGCCCTAGGGTTGTCTCTGTGCCGTGTAAGACCAACTTGGTTTCCAAAATTATCAGTGAAGGTGAACGTTTTCTTTATTAACAGTTTGGAGGGCAGATGTCAACCTCATGGGATTATTTTCTGTGTGGACTATTAAAGGAGGACAGGCAAAGGTCTTTCACTTTGGTGATGGCTTATTTCCCTTGAAAACAAAGTATGTGGCTATTCAAAATGTCCATTGTTTTTTTACTCCCAACCAGGGGAGTAACAATCACAGTCACAGATGTCGCAACCAGAGTGGCCTGGCTGATCTCACCACCTGTTTCAGCTGGATGTGGTTCAATGGCTCACATCCAGCTGAAATGCATTGCGGCACATAGACCTGTTTGGTCCTTGCACTGCACAATACAAAGTTATCAGACAAATAGTAGTTGGCAGCTGACATCGGTGTGCACGTGATTTGAGGGTGCATGACCAGTGACCTCATGGGCCCATGCTCATGCACTACCAATGTCAGCTGCCGGCCTAGTGCGTGTTGGCTAAAGAGGACACCCACACGACATGGTAGTGGAGGGAGATAAGCAGAATGTTTGGAGTTCTGGGGGGGATTTTTTTATTTTTCTAGAGACAGAACAGGGGACTATATATATCAGGAAGAGACCTAGGATAGGGACATATATACCACGGATTGGTGGACAGATATACCAGGATGGGGACACATTTATACCAGGATGGGTGGACAGATATAACAGGATGGGCCACATATACCACCAGGATGGGGGAGAGATATACCAAGATGGGCCCACATATGTACAGAGGATGGGTGGACAGATATACCAGGATGGTGCCCCATACATATACCAGGATTGGGGGACAGATATACCAGGATGTCACCACATACTCGTATATACCAGGATGGGGGACAGATATACCAGAATGGGCCACATATATACCCAGGATGGGGGGACAGATATACCAGGACAGGGGACAGATATACCAGGATTGGCCACATATAATACCAGGATGGGGGGGCTGATTTACCAGGATGTGACAACATATATACTACCAAGATGAGGACATATAATACCAGGATGTGGGATAGCAAAAAAAAAAGAAAGTTATCAGCTCACCAATGCATATAGAAAGTCTATTTTTTAATGTGCAATGCCGTGCATCCTATATAATATGGATTGCACAATGTTCAGGATGCCATATATACACACATGGGTGGTATTGCAATTTATGTAGGACTGGATAGTACAAGTTTTCTCTATATTGCTGGTAGATTACTGTGTTTTATGGATAAATTTGCATAAACTGCACTCCTTTACTGCACAATTATATGAGTCTTTGAATTGTAACCAGGGCGGTTAAGACCTGGGAGAAACAAGGTTACCTATATTTTTATATTTTATTGCATGACATCCACAACACCTTTGCACAGCATTTTAGACATTATTCTATTCTCATATAGTATAAGAATAGATTGAAAAGGGTCATAATCTCACAAAACTCAGCACTGGGAGTGGAAAAGGTGAGAGATTCACCTGTAAAAAAATTTTTATTAATATTTTTGTTATTATGGCTTGATTCAACATGGATGATTAATAAGTACTAGAAGTTGTGACTTTTGTTGGGGATGTGTTGGGTTCTATTTAAAAAGGATGGTTTGTATCAACATGATTTTTTCAGTAATCAGCAGGGAAATATCTAGATTGATATATACCAGATAAGTAACACACTACATCTATATATATCTCCCATACTTTTTTTATTGAAGAAAGAACTGGGTTGTTACAATAAGAAATGACTTTAAGAATACATATTATGTTTGTGGACTTGATTTTGAATTTTAAATGTAAGTAACATATATCACCCAAGTCATGGAATTTAACTAATATTTCAGAGAGTGTAACCATTAAGCTTTGTTTACGTTATTTCCAAGGACACCTGAAAGTATATACACTACAGTTCAAAAGTTTGGTCTCCTCCAGACACAATTTTGTCTTTTTCCATGAAAAATCATTCTTTTAATTTATAAAATGTGTTGCCATAATGAATAGAACAATATCGTCCAGACACAGTGACGAGGTATAGAAATAAATGATTTTTACTTGAAATAATAATTTTCTCTTCAGACTTTGCTTTCGGCACAGATCGCTCCTTTGCAGCAAATTTTAGCTTTGCAGAGCTTTGGCATTCTAGCTGTTAATTTGCGGAGGTAATCTGGAGATATTTCCCCCCCACATGCTTCCCCCCCTCCCACAAGTTGGACTTGGTTGATGGGACCCTTTTTGGCACCATACGGTGAAGCTGCTTCCCCACAACAGTCTCTATAGGGTTGAGATCTGGCTGACTGGGCCGGCCGCTCCATTA
>NC_134359.1:291053249-291117477 GCF_048569485.1 Anomaloglossus baeobatrachus | reverse complement strand
GCAGAGCTTTGGCATTCTAGCTGTTAATTTGCGGAGGTAATCTGGAGATATTTCCCCCCCATGCTTCCCCCCTCCCACAAGTTGGATTGGTTGATGGGACCTTTTTGGCACCATACGGTGAAGCTGCTCCCACAACAGCTCTATAGGGTTGAGATCTGGTGACTGGGCGGCCGCTCCATTACAGATAGATACCAGCTGCCGACTTCTTCCCTAAATAGTTCATGCATAATTTGGAGGTGTTCCTGGCGTCATTGTCCTGTTGTAGGATGAAATAGGCTCCAATCAAGTGCTGCCCAGAGGGGATGGCATGGCGTTGTAAAATGGAGTGATAGCCATCCTTATTCAAAACCCCTTTTACATTGTACAAATCTCCCACTTTACCAGCACCAAAGCAATCCCAGACCATCACATTACCTCCACCATGCTTGACAGATGGCGTCAGGCACTCTTCCAGCATCTTTTCAGAAGTTCTGCGTCTCACACATGTTTTTCTGTGTGATCCAAACACCTCAAACTTCGATTCGTCTGTCCATAACACTTTTTTCCAATCTTCCTCCGTCCAATGTCTGTGTTCTTTTGCCCATATTAATCTTATAAACTATAATGAGGGACACATATATATCAGGATGTGGGACATACAAGGATGGGTGATATATATTCCAGGATGGTTTCATATATACCATGATGAGGACAAATCGACCAGGATGGGCACATATATACCAGGATGGGGATATATAAACTAGGGTGAGGGACAGAGAATAGAGGACATATATGCTACCATGAGGAGAAATATGCCAGGATGGGGAACATATATACAAGGATTGGGACATATATACCAGGAAGAAGGACATATATACCTGGACGGGGACATATATACCAGCATGAGGGACATATTTACCAGGATGGGGACAGATATACAGGATGGGAACATATATACCAGGATGGGACATAAATAACAATAAGGGGGACATATATGCCAGGATGGATACATATATACCAGGATGGGGGACATATTTACCAGAAGTGGCTTAGGATGGGGGCATTAGTACAGGATAGGGGGACTTTAGTACAGGAAGGGGGACATTATTACTACATAATGAAGACGGAAGGAGGTGCAACTTGTTTGTCTTTATGGGATTTTAGAGGCTACAAAGGTCCATACATTTGACCATAATGCAGGGGGTGGAGGTAGGCCAACATTTTACACCAGGGTCCATCGAACTCTAGTTACACTACTGCCCCCATGATATGCTGAAAGAAGATGGTCAATCCCGATGATAACGTAAGGCTATGTGCACACGCTGCGTTTTTTTGACGCTGCGTTTTTGTGCGTTTTTGGCCGCTAAAAACGCACAAAAACGCAACTGCGTCGAAAAAACGCGGCAAAAAACGCACGCGTTTTGCCGCGATTTGGTGCGTTTTTTTGCTGCGTTTTGCTGCGTTTTTGCTCACTGCGTCCTTATGCGTTTTTTATCAGTGAACAAAAAAAAAAAAGGTCTGATGTCATTTCCTTCTTCAATGTGTTCTTCATTCTCCACTAGTGTATGCAGAAGAGCAGACAGCTGCAGAACTACAAGGCTCAGCATCCTCGATCCAATAGTGTATGCAGGAGAGCAGACAGCAGCTGTCGAACTACAAGGCTCAGCATCCTCCTTCCAGGACTGTATGCAGGATTTCTTTGCCCCCCCAAAAAAAAAAATGACATGGGCTTCGCCATATTTTTGTATGCTAGCCGGGTACAGCAGGCAGGTACGGGCTGCCCCCAACCCCCAGCTGCCTATTTGTACCCGGCTGGGAACCAAAAATATAGGGAAGCCCTTTTTTTTAAAAATTATTTCATGAATTTCATGAAATAATTTAAAAAAAAAATGACGTGGGCTTCGCCCAATTTTTGAGTCCAGCCGCGTACAACTAGGCAGCTGGGGATTGGAATCCACAGTGCAGGGTGCCCATGCTTTCTGGGCACCCCCGCTGTGAATTGCAGTCCCGCAGCCACCCCAGAAAATGGCGCTTTCATAGAAGCGCCATCTTCTGGCGCTGTATCCAACTCTTCCGGCTGCCCTGGTGACGGGTGGCTCGCCGGGTAATAATGGGGTTAGGGCTAGCTGTATATTATCAGCTGGCCCTAAGCCCGAAATTCATGGTGTCACGCCAATATTAGACATGGCCACCATGAATTTCTAGTAAAGATAAAAAAAAAACACAACACAGAAAAATATTTTTATTAGAAATAAAACTCAACACAATTAGTGACTCCATCTTTATTGAAATAAACCCCCCTCCGCAGTAATCCTGGGTTAGGGTCCCGCGCCGTCCAATCCGGATCCAATATCATCTGATCGGTTTGCTGGAAGGCAAAGCGATCAGATGATGTGTCAGGATCAAGTGCCTGAATCCCATCACACATCAGCTGATTGTATAAAAGCCGATTATACAATCAGCTGATGCATCAGTAGAAAAAAAAAAATAATACTCACTTATGTGCTGATTACCGGCAGCTCCTGGAGCGATGGGGCGGGAGTCTGATCCTGTCCGATCGCTGCAGCAGCTGCCGGTAATCAGGGATGAAGTCTCCTGACGAATCTGCTGATACCGGCCGGGCGCCCGCGTCACCGCGATACTTACGATCACCTGATGCGTCAGGTGACTGCATCAGGTGATCCATCGCCAGGTCCTGCATCCATCGGACGTTTCCCGGCCGTCTGCACACAGCCGGAGCGGCGGTACCGGGAGGAGATGGGAGCGGGCATGGCACCGCGAGGCTGCAGACAGGTGAGTATAACTTTTTTTTTTTTTTTCTACTGTTAACTTTTGTTTTTGCAGCCGCTTCCACCTCCCGCCCAGACATGGCGCCGCACGGCAGCATACATGCACAGGACGGGAGGTGGAAGCGGCGGTGACGGTACCGGGAGGATTCACGCTTCTGTATATACTGACAGAAGGAATCCTCTTCCTGTACACGTCACTTTACTACCCACCTCCTGCGTTTATAGCTGCGTTTTTGGTCTTAGAAACGCACCAAAACGCACCAAAACGCAGCTATTTGCGTTTCTCATTGCGTCTTTCAACATCCCATTGAACTCAATGGATGAAAAGCGCAGTGAAAAACGCGGGAATAATTGACATGCTGCGTTTTTGTGGTCACCACAAAAAACGCAGCTGAAAAAAAACGCTGTGTGGGGACAGCAAAAATGAAAACTCATAGACTTTGCTGGGGAAGCAAAGTCATGCAGTTTTGAGGCCAAAAACGCACCTGAAAAACGCGCAAAAACGCCGAGAAAAACGCACCGTGTGCACATAGCCTAAGGCTCAATTGTCCTAAGTCTACTGAGTATGGCCACCTTTATGCCAGCTTAGTATCGAAAGTCTATGTCTGCTCAAAAGTGGACCTGTAAGACTCTAGTGATGTCACCATGCCAGACGCTAATGTAAGACAAAACTAGTAAAGTCCAATGTCATCTCTTCCATAGATGGCTTTCGAAGGATGTCCACCTTCTCAAGCCACTTTCCGAATAGGCTGCAAAGAGGCACAGGAATGTATCCTTGGGAACTCCCTGACTGCATATCTGTTTGCTCTACCTCTCAATTACAGTTTCAAGCTTAGATAAATATACAACTCCTAGAAACGAATGCTATCAGGTGGACCTTAACATCTCTCCACTATTTTATTAGCACCATTACACACTAAGCCAATTACCGGCCGAAACGGACACTTTTTATCATACACGATCGATATCATGGTACTGTATATGGGAGTGTTGGTTGTGAGGCAATCAATCAGTCAAATCATCGTTTGGCTGACAGCCATCTATTGTGTGTGGCTGGCTTAAGTTTCCGGATAATTACTTCTCTGAGGTCTTTACTAGAAACGCAAAGCTCTTGAGGACCATACAAAGAGTATTGGACTGGCTCCTCCTTGACGCTTGTGTTATTTGTTCTGTATTATTTTTCTATTCTTTTTTTACAGATTAGTCAAGGTGATTATGACAGGTAAATTGTATCAGTGTAATCTACCTTCCTTGAGGTTTTGTGTGTCTCCATGGCTTTTTGTGCGATTAGGTTACAACATTGCCTTTATTATACTGCGTGATATGCGTAGAATTGATATTGTGCATTTCAGTTACAAAGCTGTGTATGTCATAGTTTATGTGTAATAGCGTCTCCAAGGATGGGTAACTGCAGAATGTCTCCCCGTTAGAGCCATGTGCAGGTGGCACGTGGCACAATAAGTCCTCAAGAGTTGATATCACCTAACCAAAAACCAGTCTGATGTCGAAAGTTACCAGTGAGGTTTTATGTCATCTCTAACCAAGTTGCCGATCGGCGGTCATTTAGTGCCACCAGTCCTTTTGGGTAAATGGACCTTAAGACTGGTTTATTTTAAGAAGCTACCAATAAGGCTATGTTCGACTGACCATACATTTGTCAAAAACTGACAGCGATGGGACCGTTGATTCTCAATAGGGCTCAGGTAGCCTTTGGCACATTTCCACTCTTTGAGGCCATTGGCTGTATGGACCTCAAGGGTGGCAACATAATCTTCCACAGATGCCTGCACCTTTGCGAATTTCCAACTGTTAAATCTGTCCCCTAATTATTGTTTCAGTTTTGGCTAAATTTATGGCTTTTAGAAACTCATGGACCATTGCACTCTTCCACCATTTTATTGCCATGATTATGCACTAAGCCACGTACTTACTAAAAAGGACACGTTCAACATCAGTAATGGGTAAGGGTCCTGGGCCCATCTAAAGCCTTCCATACACATTAGACCAACGTTTGTTGAACCTCGAGGAGGTTTGACGACAGTCTTATTTGTATGGTGTCTCCAACTAATGATGTTGGGGGAGATAAGCATCCGGCATGTCCGATTCCAGGCTTAAGATACTTGTTCTCCCTGACAACCTGCCTCCCAACATGTTTGGCAATGGCTTTCTCATAGAGAATATGCCTGAGCGAGTGCTCCTGAGTATGGGAGAGGCAGGGGAGATAGTTGCCAGGTGGACAAAGGTTTGGCCATCTAAGGTGTATGAGGGTTTAAGTCCCTCAATTCTTACTTTTTTGAGGTCTCAACTGGAAGAATGAAGCTCTTGAGGAGACTGTTGGGCTTGCTCCACCATAGGGATGGGGTTGTCTTTCTATTCTTCGTTATTTCACCGTAAGTAATGGGTAAGGGTTCTGGACCAAGTCGAAAGCCTTCCGTACACATCAGACCAACGTTGGTTGAACCAGCCGATATCAAGGAGATCTGATGACAGTCTGATCTGTATGGAGTCGCTGACTGATGATGTTGGGGGAGATAAATATCTGGCATGTCCGATTTCAGACTGCCGATACTCGCTCTCCTTGATAAGTTTCCGCCCAACATGTTTGGCAGCGGCTTTCTAATAGACAACATGGCCGAGTGAATGCTCCTGAGTATGGGAAATTTGGGTGACATTGATGGTTTGGTTATCTAGGGTGTATGAGGGCTTAAGTCTCTTGATTCTTATTACTTTTAGGTCTCAACTAGAAGAGAGAAGCTCTTGAGGAGACTGTTGAGTTTTCGTCACTGAAACTCTAGAGCTTTTTGTTCTCTGATTTCCAAACTTTGAACTTTTGATGATTTTATAGGGAAGGGGCTGTCTTTCAATTCTTTGTTATTTCATCGTAAGTAATGGTTAAGGGTTCTGGACCAAGTCTAAAGAATTCCATACACATTAGACCAATGTTGGTTAAACCCACCGATATCGATAAGTTTGGATGACAGTCTGATGTGTAAGGGATCCCCAACTGATGATGTTGGGGGAGATAAGTATCCAGCATGTCTGATTTCAGACTGCCGATACTCGTTCTCCCTGATAAGCTGCCGCCCAACATGTTTGGCAGCGGCTTTCTCATAGACAACATGGCCGAGTGAGTGCTCCTGAGTATGGGAGATTTGGGTGAGGTAGATGGTTTGGCCATCTAAGGTTTATAAGGGTTTAAGTCTCTCGATTCTTACGAGGTTGAGGTCTCAACTAGAATAGTGAAGCTCTTGAGGAGACTGTTGAGTTTTCGCCACATAAACTCTAGAGCTTTTGTTCTCTGATTTTCATACCTTGAACTTTTGATGATTTTAAAGGGAAGGGGGTTGTCTTTCTATTCTCTGTTATTTCATCATAAGTAATGGGTAAGGGTTCTGGACCAGTCTCAAGCCTTCCATACACATCAGACCAACGTGTTGAACCCACCGATATCGACAAGTTCCCCAATTGATGATGTTGGGGGAGATAAGTATCTGACATGTCCAATTTCAAACTGCCGATACTCATTCTCCCTGATAAGCTGCCATCAGACATGTTTGGCAGCGGCTTTCTCATAGGGAACATCGCCGACCTAGTGCTCTTCAGTATGTGAAAGGTGGGTTAGATTGATGCCAGGCGGACAAAGGTTTATGAGGGTTTAAGTCTCTCGATTCTTACTACTTTGAGGTCTCAACTATAAGATTGAAGCTCTTGAGAAGTCTGTTGGGTTTGCTCCACCTATACGCTAGAGGTTATTCTTTACTTTCCTTGAACTTTTGTGGATTTTACGGGAGGTTGTCTTTCTATTCTTGGTTCTTTCTTTGTCTTTTGAAAAGTGTTTAGGCAAGATAATAGGAGGCGGTCCATTGTAGTAGAGTCATCCATCTTCCTGGAGGTGATGTGTCTTCTTGGTATTTGGTTTGGTTGAGCTACAACAGCCTTTATTCTACTTTCATTGCCTTTAACAACCCAAGTCTCCATAAATCACTAATAATGATGTTTTGAAGGCAAGTGATCTAATACAGTCCGTACAATATAAAATATAGTGTTATAGTGTTTTGTCCTTGGAGCCGAGGACATGAAAGTTACAGACATAAAGAAAACTCCCGGAGGCTCCAAATTGTAGGTACTCTGTATGCCGCCACAATGTCACGTTGAATGGGGAAAGTAGGGACTGAGGCTCCTAGACTGGCCCTCAGACTAAAGGAGCACTAGCTATCCCTTATCTCAAAGTTACCTCTGAAGGTGAGGATGTCTGAGCCGCCTTCCTGACCCTGCTCCTGACTAGTCCTGATCTAATACCCCCTTCCGCCCTAGCCCGGGCGATGGCAAGGAGAGGAAAGTGATAACACCAACAGAGATAGACAAACAGGGGAAACCAAAACTCTTATTCACAGCACGCTCACACAGAGGTATAAGACAATAAAAGGTAAGGAGGAAAGTAAGAGCAGGGAGGAAAGTAAGAGCAGGGAGAAAATGACAAGACGACAAAAGGATTCCACAACAACTTGAAAGCACAACACACTATAATAACTAGCAGTACTGGGACAAACCAGCACACAGACCAACACAGCAGTAGAGTATAGTCGGCATGGGAAGACAGTTTCCACCATATTAAAAAGGTGGGGATTAACTGTGATAGGTTTCCAACAACATGTGATCCATTGAGTAAATGATGTGAATTCTGTGACGGTGGCATATAAGACGTGTGATCCCGGGGTGTGCTGTTGAATAGGGTTCAGCAGACTGTGATTTTGGCTATGTATAGCAATACAGTAAAATTTACAGTATATACAACAAATAATCAAAAAATCACACGTCGAAGGCTCGCAGTAAACAAAGTAAAGCAAAAAAAAAGTTTTCAATAATATTAAACAAATATTCCAAACATCTTTTTCTCCACTGATATAATAATAATAATAATAATTATTATTATTATTAAAAATAATATTTGGTGTCGCCACAAAAGTACCGGGTTTTAGAATATAGTGTCACAAACCAATTTTTTCTTGATCCTGATCTGGAAAATCACATTGCCGGTTATTTTTTTACTTTCTGTAAAAGCAAAAAAAAAAAAAAAAAAAACAGCAGTTGAGTTGCTGTTTGTTTGTTTGTCTTTTCACTACACTTGGATTTTTTTCCTGTTTTCCAGTACATTATATGATAAAGTAAAAAGTGTAATTCAAAGCTATAACTTGTCTGGCAAAAAATAGGCAATACCGATAAAAAATAAGTTATGAGTTATAAGAAAAGGTGGAAAAAACTAAAGTGCAAAAACAAAAAAAAAATGGCTGAGACGGGACAGGATTAATGTGACAGGTCCCCTTTAAAGTAGAGGTAAACACTGACAACCTAGGGCCCCCTGTGCAATAGATTTATATGGGTCCATTGATGGCTCTCTCAATAATTCGCCATTTTTATAAGCATAAGGATAGCCTAGCAACTAGAGTTGAGCGCGGTTCGAGGTTCTCCAGTTCTAAGCTCGAGTGATTTTGGGAGCTGTTCGAGATCGAACTAGAACTCGAGCTTTTTGCAAAAGCTCGATAGTTCTAGATACGTTCAAGAACGGTTCTAGCAGCAAAAAGCAGGGCTTTTTACAGCTACAGTGTGCAGGAGCCATCGCTGGCAGCCTGCCAGAAGCTGGTAACCAAGATAAACATCGGGTATCCAAGCAAAGCGCTTTGGTTAGTAACCCGATGTTTATCTTAGTTACGTGCAGGAAGCCCACACTTTCCCGCTCAGCTCGCTCCTCCCCCTCCTGCCCGCGGCATGTACACATACACACACACACACACACACATGGTCCCGCTCGGCTTACCTGCGGTGATGAAGTCCCGCCATCCCGACCTCAGCGCTGTCACTGTCCTCCATGGCCGCCGCTTGTCACATCACCTCTCGCTTCCGACCCGAGACTGACTAGCGGTGACGTCACGGACCTCTCGCGATACTTGAGGGGAAGGCGCCGGTCATTGACCTCAGTGACAGGGGCTGTCAGTGTGCTGGAGATCAGCGCAGGTAAGGTACCTCGCTGACAGCAGCACTTGTCATGCCCTGCAGTGACCTGGGCTGACCCATTGATGTTAGCTCAGGTCACTGCACTGCTCTCCCAGCCAATGGGGAACATCCTGCTCTTCATTGACTGGGACAGTGTGGATCGTCATGGCAACCCCTTGGATTACAGCAGACCTGGATTTGTTTTTCATTCTAATAAATTGGTTAAAGAGGGAATGTTTTGGGGAGTGTTTTTTCAAATAAAAATGTGGTTGTCGTCTATTTTTTTTTATTACTGACTGGGTTGGTGATGTCGGGTATCTGATAGACGCCTGACCTCACCAACCCCAGGGCTTGATGCCAGGTGACATTACACATCTGGTATTAACCCCATATATTACCCCGTTTGCCACCGCACCAGGGCGCGGGATGAGCTGGGGCGAAGCACCAGGATTGGCGCATCTAATGGATGCGCCACTTCTGGGGCGGCTGCGGCCTGCTATTTTTAGGCTGGAGAGAGTCCAATAACCATGGACCTCCCTAGTCTGAGAATATCAGGCCCCAGCTGTCTGCTTTACCTTGGCTGGTGATCCAATTTTGGGGGACCCCTACGTGTTTTTTTTTTTAATTATTTATTTAATTTAAAATAACAGCGTGGGGTGCCCTCAGTTTTGGATTACCAGCCAAGGTGAGGTTGCCAGCTGTGGTCTGCAGGCTGCAGCCGTCTGCTTTACCCTAGCTGGCTACAAAACTAGGGGGAACCCTACGTCATTTTTTTTTCATTTTTTTGGCTAAATACAAAGCTAAGCACCCCTTAGTGCCACATGAAAGGTACCAAAGGGTGCTCCACTTTTTCTCCATTTTTTTCTCCACTTTTTCTCCACTTTTTCTCCACTTTTTCTCCATTTTTTTCTCCACTTTTTCTCCACTTTTTCTCCACTTTTTCTCCACTTTTTCTCCACTTTTTCTCCACTTTTTCTCCTTTTTTTTCTCCACTTTTTCTCCACTTTTTCTCCACTTTTTCTCCATTTTTTTCTCCACTTTTTCTCCACTTTTTTCTCCACTTTTTTCTCCACCTTTTCTCCACTTTTTCTCCACTTTTTCTCCACTTTTTCTCCATTTTTTTCTCCACTTTTTCTCCACCTTTTCTCCACTTTTTCTCCACTTTTTCTCCACTTTTTTCTCCACTTTTTTCTCCACTTTTTTCTCCACTTTTTCCTCCACTTTTTCTCCACTTTTTCTCCACTTTTTCTCCACTTTTTCTCCACTTTTTTCTCCACTTTTTCTCCACTTTTTCTCCACTTTTTCTCCACTTTTTCTCCACTTTTTCTCCGTTCTTTTTCTATGGTCGGTCTACCCATTAGCTCTGCCATGCATAGTGTAGCTCTACACCTACTGCACATGTTACTTTCTGATTGACATCTCTTTCGTACCAGAGCTGTCTAAGCCTACTCTGACCCCATATTTGTCATTACTATATTGTCCTTGTACTGTATTATGACATTTGTATCATGTGTTTCATTTCTTGCTGTGTTGCAATTTTTTTGCTGCATCCCAATTGTACCTCTACATTGTTCGAGTTTATGTTATTGTTCTCTCACTCTTATGTGATACTGATTATTGTCATTTTTCATGATTACATGCAGATAAGTCCAATCTGACGAAGGCTCAGGCCGAAACGTCATTTGTAACTTGTTTTGGACAAAAACATATATGCTTATGAAAAAAAAAATTTTCTTAATACGGACCAATAAAGAGTGATTTTGCATTACTATCCGTTGTGACTTACTGACTTAGTCTGGGAGATTTAGAGTGCCGAGGTTACTCACTAATTTTATCTATTATTACCTCTGAGCACCTATATACCAGTGAGCAGAGCTTCCTCTACAGTAGTTCTCCTGATTAGGCATGCCCTTACCTCATGAGCAGGGCATTGCAGCTTTGGTAGCAACCATTACGACATGGACTCTGCTGCTGTGGACCCGGGGAGAGTGAGTGCAGATTCATTGCACCCACACTCCTCACATGAAGGGTCCGCACTCCTAGAAAATGGGGGATACGTTCCCTGAGTGTCTCCCCCCCATATTCTAGACGGTCCAGAGTCGTCGTGGGACCCCTTTATTTTTTTTCTTACAATAAATTGGTGAAAGAGGAAATGTTTTGGGGACTGTTTTTTCAAATAAATTTCTTTTGTCGATTTTTTGTTTTTGTTAGTACTGACAGTTTATGATGTTGGGTATCTAATAGACGCCATGACATCACAAACTGCTGGGCTTGATCTCAGGTGACTTTACAGCTAGTATCCACCCGATTTATTACCCCGTTTGCCACTGCACCAGGGCACGGGATGAGCTGGGGTGAAGCGCCAGGATTGGCGCATCTAGTGGATGCGCCACGTCTGGGGTGCCTGCGGCCTGCTATTTTTAGGCTGTGAAGGCCCAATAACTATGGACCTTTCCACCCTGAGAATACCAGACCACAGCTGTCCGCTTTACCTTGGCTGGTGATCCAATTTGGGGGGGACCCTACTTTTATTGTGTAATTATTAATATTTATAAAATAATTATAAAAAAGAGCCTGAGGGGACCTCCACATTGGATCCCCAACCACGGTAAAGCTGCCAGCTGTGGTTTTCAGGCTACAGCCGTCTGCTTTACCCTAGCTGGCTATCAAAAATGGGGGGACCCAACGTCATTTTTTTTTTTAACTATTTTTTAAATAGAAAAAATTAATGGGCTTCCCTGTATTTTGATTGCCAACCAAGGTAACGGCAGGCAGATGGGAGTGGCAACCCATAGCTGTCTGCTTTATCTGCGCTGAGAATCAAAAATACCGCGGAGCGCTACGTCATTTTTTTAAAGATTTATTTTTACAGCACTGTGATGTCCAGCAATCAAAATACAGGGAAGCCCATTTTATTTTTAGTTATTTAAATAAATAATTAAAAAAAATATATATGGGCTCCCGCTGCATTTTTTGTATTGCTAGCTAAGGGTAATCCAAGCAGCTACTGGCTGCTAACCCCCACTGCTTGGTGTTACCTTCACTGGCAATGGAAAATCCAGGGAAGCATTTTTTATTTTTTTTGCCAAAAAACTACAAAAAAAAGGACGTGAGCTTCGCCATATTTTTGTATGCTAGCCAGGTACAGCAGGCAGCCACGGGCTGCCTCCAACCCCCAGTTGCCTATTTGTACCCGGCTGGGAACCAAAAATATAGGGAAGCCCGGTTTTTTTTTAATTATTTCACTTATTTCATGAAATAATTAAAAAACAAATGACGTGGGCTTCGCCCCATTTTTGTGTCCAGCCGGGTACAACTAGGCAGCTGGGGATTGGAATCCGCAGCACAGGTTAGCCCGAGGTTTCTGGGCGCCTCTACTGCGGATTTCAGTCCGCAGCCGTCCCAGAACATGGCGCTCTCATAGAAGCGCCATCATCTGGCGCTGTATCCAACTCTTCCAACAGCCCTGGAGCCGGGTGGCTTGTTGTGTAATCATGAGTTAATACTGGCTTTGTTTTACTAGCCAGTATTAAGCCAGAGATTCTTAATGTCAGGCACGTTTGACCCGGCCATTAAGAATCTCCAATAAAGGGTTAAAAAAAACACCACACAGAGAAAAAATACTTTAATAGAAATAAATACACAGACACATTAGAGACTCCATCTTTATTACCCCCTGTCAGCCCTCCATGATCCTGCTCTTCTGTCTTCTTTCTTTCTAGTGTAGTAGTAGTGACGATTGTAGTGAGGAAGGATGAGATTCACCAGCTCATCACATGGGGCTGGGGAACCTCATCCTCACTACAATCCTCACTAGTGTAGTAGTAGTGACGATTGTAGTGAGGAAGGATGAGATTCACCAGCTCATCACTTGGGGCTGGGGAACCTCCATCCTCACTACAATCATCACTACAATCGGGAAGCAGCGTGCAGCCTTCACTCCGTGAGTGATCAGTGCTGGCTGCTAGCGGTAACAGCGGTAACGCTGACAGACGCGTTACCATAGCAACGGTGCTCTCGGAGCTGCGGTTAGCGGTGACATCACCGCTAACTGCGTTGCTATGGCAACGGTGATCTCCGTTAATGACCGGCTGTGTCAGCCGGTCCCTAACGGAACGGGGAGTCGACCGTGTGCTAGAGCATGTCGCCGGTACACGGCGATACACATATGTGCACCGTGTACCGGAGAGATGCACTCGCAGGTCCTACATGACGTGTCATAGTCATGTGACCAGTCTGTAGCCAATGAGATAATAGCCACGTGACTGGTCACATGGCTATTTTGACGTCACGATAGGTCCTGCATCTCTGCTGGCAGTGCCGTCACTGGGAGGATTCAGCGATCATCGGATGGAATAGCGGCAGGAGACAGAGTGCAGAAGGGATCGCGGGGACCGGTAAGTGTTATGGCAATGTTTATTAACTGTTTGTGTACATTTATCATGCATTTTTATGTGTTTGTGATTGCCTCCCATTCTAGCCTATACGTTCGAGTTCGGTTCGTCGAACGTTCGACGAACCGAACTCGAACGGGACCCCCGTTCGGCGAGCCGACCTCGAGCCGAACCGGGAGCGGTTCGCTCATCTCTACTAGCAACTGTCTAACGCCTCTTCTTTGGAGCTTCTGTCCACCCCATCTGTAAAGGGATTATTAGAAAAACAGAAAAATAGCACCCCTCTTCGGTCTACAGACCATACCTGGTATTGCAGCTTAGAATGGGCCACTTTACAAAGTAGGGGTTTAATATAACCTCCATATCTTACAGCTACATGGATATATGTGGCGCCCCTGAGGCTTCAGTCGCCACAGAGGTGCTGTACCTCATCCAGAGGTGTGGTATCCCATCCCAGGGTAAGGAGAGGGTCATCCACCGGTTCACACACGCACACAGATAGACTCATCACAACACTCCACTAAACCGTGGTTAGGGCCTAGTGCAGCTGGACTTGTATAGTGGCTAGCACCGTCCCCGAAGCCAGTCTGTGGTGGAGCTTAGTGGGTGAGGTGTCTGAGGTGAGTGGGCGGGAAGTTGACAGTTGACAGAGTCAGTTAGAGGTGAACGGTCTAGAGGGGTGGTGAGGAGGCGACCGGAGCGTAGAGACCCAGGGGTCCTGCTCGACCCGGGTGGCACAGAAGAAGGGGATCCTAGAGACACGGGAGTGCGGGAAGCACCCGTGGGCTTGCTCCACAGAACATCGGGTGGAAGGATCTGGACACAAAACGGAGACCTTGTCCCTAGACTTAAAGAAAACTAACATACTCTTTAGTAACACCCGGGGCCTGGGTGGCTACAAGCATCCAGGGC
Organism: Anomaloglossus baeobatrachus; assembly: GCF_048569485.1. NCBI lineage: Eukaryota > Metazoa > Chordata > Amphibia > Anura > Aromobatidae > Anomaloglossus > Anomaloglossus baeobatrachus. The sequence goes on along the minus strand of NC_134359.1, from coordinate 291,103,412 downwards.
TCAAAATCGGCACACGGGGCCACAGAGGATCAGGGGGCAAAGCAGGCAGAAAACCCCTTGAAGGTCTGCGACCCCTGGCTCAGGGCACTGTGTGCAGAGGCGCGGGACAGGAGGGCGAGAGTCAGCGCAGTAGAGACGACCAAGAAAGGCACATCTGAGGGGTGCACCGGTATTGACCCCTGAGCTGCCCGGGTTCGGCGCGGGAGACCATCACGGTGGATCTCAGCATACCACGGGTAATTGCCAGCTTACTGTACACCTGTGGAATTGGTACCGTGAGTAAAGACTTTGACTGCAACCCCCAGTGTCGTATACATCCTTCCCACGCCCTGTCATGATCCCCGGGCCTCAAGCTCTACCTGAGGGGAGCAATATCACCTCAGCCGCGCCATCAACATCTGCCCCGGGGAATACACAGCGCAGCGGTGGCCCACATAGCCGCAGTACCACCGGTGCATCACAAACTTTTACTTTTAACTACAACTCTGATCATCATAATCATCATCTCTTTATTATTGAAAGACATCGCCAAGGTCACGGAACCAGGCCACGCCGCCGCGACATCACCGGACTAGTCCGGCCCGGTATCGAGTAACCCACGGCCCTGGAGCTGGGCTGCGTTACATGTCACAGATTTTTCAGGAACTAGGTAGGAACAATTTAGCACACAATGGATTCCTCACCTGGAACTCGCTTTTATACCAGAACAGGCTCAACAGGAAGACGGCGACCAAGAACACGGGTGCGAGGGTTTTGTTCCTCAATACAGCCATGGGAGTCAAAGACAGTTTTGTCCCTGTGAGAGAATAATGAGAAAGTTTAGTGCAAATTGTATAGTATATACATACAGTGCTGAAGCAGAAAAAAAGACATACAGTTCCTAAATAATACTACCTATCACTATTCAAATAATACCGCCATACTATGTCTAAAAAGCAACAATATAATTACACAATCATACTATATAAAGATGTCTGAATAGTACCACCATAAAATGTTGAAACAGTACCATCACGTCGTTGTCAAATAATACCGTCAAAAAGAACTCAAGTAACTATACTACCTAACTATATTCAAATAATACCGCCATACTGTGCCTAAAAAGCAACAATATAATTACAAAATCATACTATATAAGGATATATTCTTTCTTTTATAATATCCCTCATTCTGGGCGCTTTTTTTTGTAATGTCCTCATTCCAGCCCTCTGTTCTACAATAATTTCCCCATTTTGGTCAAATGCTGTAATATTGTCCCCGATCCTGGCCCTGTTCTTTTATAATGTCCCCCATCTTGGTTCCATGTGGTAATAATATCCCCCATCCTGGTCTCTTTTTTTATGTCACCCATCATGGCGCCTTTCTTTTATAATGTCCCTCATCTTTGCTTCATTCTTTTATAATGTCCCCCATCCTGGCCCTGTTCTTTTATAATATCCCTCATTCTAGGCCCTTTTTTTGTAATGCCCCCATTCCAGCCATCTGTTCTACAGTCATATGTAAAAGTTTGGGCACCCCTATTATTGTTAACCTTTTTTCTTTATAACAATTTGGGTTTTTGCTATTTCAGTTTCATATATCTAATAACTGATGGACTCAGTAATATTTCTGGATTGAAAGGAGGTTTATTGTACTAACAGAAAATATGCAATCCGCATTTAAACAAAATGTGACCGGTGCAAAAGTATGGGCACCCTTATCAATTTCTTGATTTGAACACTCCTAACTACTTTTTACTGACTTACTAAAGCATTAAATTGGTTTTGTAACCTCATTGAGCTTTGAACTTCATAGGCAGGTGGATCCAATCATGAGAAAAGGTATTTAAGGTGGCCACTTGCAAGTTGTTCTCCTATTTGAATCTCCTATGAAGAGTGGCATCATGGGCTCCTCAAAACAACTCTCAAATGATCTGAAAACAAAGATTATTCAACATAGTTGTTCAGGGGAAGGATACAAAAAGTTGTCTCAAGATTTAAACTGTCAGTTTCCACTGTGAGGAACATAGTAAGGAAATGGAAGAACACAGGTACAGTTCTTGTTAAGTCCAGAAGTGTCAGGCCAAGAAAAATATCAGAAAGGCAGAGAAGAAGAATGGTGAGAACAGTCAAGGACAATCCACAGACCACCTCCAAAGACCTGCAGCATCATCTTGCTGCAAATAGTGTCAATGTGCATCGGTCAACAATACAGCGCACGTTGCACAAGGAGAAGCTGTATGGGAGAGTGATGCAAAAGAAGCCGTTTCTGCAAGCACGCCACAAACAGAGTCGCCTGAGGTATGCAAAAGCACATTTGGGCAAGCCAGTTACATTTTGGAAGAAGGTCCTGTGGACTGATGAAACAAAGATTAAATTGTTTGGTCATACAAAAAGGCGTTATGCATGGAGGCAAAAAAACATGGCATTCCAAGAAAAGCACTTGCTACCCACAGTAAAATTTGGTGGAGGTTCCATCATGCTTTGGGGCTGTGTGGCCAATGCCGGCACCGGGAATCTTGTTAAAGTTGAGGGTCACATGGATTCAACTCAGTATCAGCAGATTCTTGACAATAATGTGCAAGAATCAGAGACAAAGTTGAAGTTACGCAGGGGATGGATATTTCAGCAAGACAATGATCCAAAACACCGCTCCAAATCTACTCAGGCATTCATGCAGAGGAACAGTTACAGTCCCCAGACCTGAATATCATTGAAAATCTGTGGGATGATGTGAAGCGGCGGTCCATGCTCGGTGACCATCAAACTTAACTGAACTGGAATTGTTTTGTAAACAGGAATGGTCAAATCTACCTTCATCCAGGATCCAGGAACTCATTAAAAGCTACAGGAAGCGACTAGAGGCTGTGATTATTGGAAGAGGAGGATCTACAAAATATTAATGTCACTTTGATGTTGAGGTGCCCATACTTTTGCACCTGTCAAATTTTGTTTAAATGCAGATTGCATATTTTCTATTAGTACAATAAACCTCATTTCAATCCAGAAATATTACTCAGTCCATCAGTTATTAGATATATGAAACTGAAATAGCAAAAACCCAAATTGTTATAAAGAAAAAAGGTTAACATTAATAGGAGTGCCCAAACTTTTTCATATGACTGTATAATAATTTCCCCCATCTTGGTCCAATGCTGTAATATTGTCCCCCCTCCTGGCTCGTTTCCTTTATAATGTCCGCAGTCCTGGCCCTGTTCTTTTATAATGTCCCCCATCTTGGCCCCATGCTGTAATAATGTCCCCCATCTTGGTCTTTTCATTTATAATGTCCCCCATCTTGGTCCCTTTCTTTTATAATGTCCCCCACCTTGGTTCCAGGCTGTAATAATGTTTCTCATCCTGGCCCATTTCATGTATAATATCCCCATCCTGGCCCTTTTCTTTTATAATGTCCCCCATCCTGGCCCGTTCTTTTTATAATGTCCCTCTTCCAGGTCCTTATTCTATAATAATGTCCCCCATATTGTTCCCATGCTCTAATAATATTCCCCATCCTGGCCCATTTCTTATATAATGTTCCCCATCCTGGCCCATTTCTTATATAATGTTCCCCATCCTGGCCTCTTTCTTTTATATTGACCCCAATCCTGGTCCCATGCTGTAATAATGACTTCTGGATGCCAGCAGGGGCAGCGCATGACGTCCCTGTCATGTGCCACCCGTCATTGGAAAGCTGACGTCTGCTGCTGGCCTCTGATTGGCTGACTGTGTGTATAGTAGAGCATGGAGCCGGCGGCTCTTTGTGCCATAATACATGTCAGCTGAATGTGAGTCCATGGACATACATCCAAGTGAAATTGGCGTCAATTAGCTCCGATTCCAATCGGGCCAGGTCGCATTGTGTGCCATTGTGATCGTTACGCATTTAAATAAAACATCCAGACTAGTGCCTTAATAATACTGCACTATAGTGGCCAAATAATGCATTCTAAAAATATCTATACTCAATGAAATGTCCAATCTAACTGTAAGCCGTGCACCGGGGTGGGCTCTTTAGGATACAGCAAAGTCACGAACGGGAAATAAACGGCCCAAACACTAGATTAACTAACAAAAGTACTTTACTACAATTTGGATATGAACACAATCAAACAGGGGAAGACACTCAGGGAAAATCCACAAACACTCAGCGAAGAGGCTGAGACCCTTGTGCTGTACAACGTGGTGCCTTATAACGAGTCAACTACAATATATACACTATATGTTACCTACAGGCATGACTGGATATTCCAACCGCCAACTACCTATTAATACCCTTACACATGAGACAAAAAAAATTAAAAATTGGGTGGGTGTGAAATACAAGCCGCCCGCGGTATAGCACAACGGTTTACAAACGTAAGATAAATTTACTCCAACCCCAAATTGACTATTCCCCTGCCCCAATATAAATATAGTGCCCATTAATGGAGGATCCCTCCCAAGATTCACCTTGAATAACCAAACAATTTACAATATACAATGACTGCTTAGCAAAGAGCATAAAGACATAAATAAAAAAAACAGATATATTGTTCAATACTAGTTCCCTCCTGAATGAGCTCAATTACGGCCTAAAGTCCATGATGGGTCTTAGCAACATCCAGGTATGAGGTCATTGTGGTCCACAGAGAAGCCTCAATGGCAAAGAATTAGGGGTACTTTGCACGCTGCGACATCGCTAGCCGATGCTAGCGATGTCAAGCGCGATAGTACCCGCCCCGTCGCACATGCGATATGTGGTGATTGCTCCCATAGCGAACATTATCGCTACAGCAGCTTCACACGCACATACCTGGTCGGCGACGTCGCGGTTGTCGCGGGCGAAGGAGGGGACGCTGCGCTCTCCCACTGCTCGGGTCCGGTTGCTGCTGCTCAGTGGTGGCTCGAGCGGTGGGCCGGATCCCGGGGACTGGAGCGGCGTTCCTCGCCCGTGAGTGAAAAGGGGGATGGTTTTGGGGGTTTATTGTCCGTGACGCCACCCACGGTTGTGGTGAGGTTCTGACACCACCGCTGCTCTGGACGGGGATCCCGGGAGCGATGACAGGGAGCAGCTAGGATGTTGTTTTCTCCCCTCCGTGGGTAGGGGGTAGGTTGTCCCGGGGCCCGGTGAGGGGTAGGGTTGGGTAGCAGGCGGGTTACGGGGCCTTGCGAGGTGCAGGGTCGCGGGGGCAGTGCTGTGCCACATGGCACGGTGGTACTCACTCAGCCCAATGATGTACACAGAGTCTCTGATGAAACAAACGGCTGGATGGACGGGTCCAACAGGCGGCTGCGGTGTTGTTTCTCCCGGCAGGTTGATGGTGACTGCCTTTGCCTGCACCTGTGTAGTGTAAACGGTTCCAATGGGTTCCCACCGGTAACCCGCTCCCCAGCTTTGAAGGTTGCTGAAGGAGCCCCTTTTGCCCACAGGCTCTGGCCCTGGGAACTGTACCTTGGCAGTGACTGTGTTTCCCTCTCTCGGTTGGACTGTTGCCTTCTGTCGGGACTTGGCTGCTGGAAAACCCAGGAGGTTCCCTTCGCTAACGGATTTGGCAAATTGCACGGCGACTCCAAGCCTTGCCGGAGTCCGTAAGCCCCTGCCGGTTGGTGCTGGCTTCTCTTTGCGTACCGGTCCGGTACCGCCAGGCCACCGCCCATCCACGGTCCTTACGGTTAGCTCCAATAGGCCTCTCCTGCAGACGGTCACCACCGTCTGCCAACCTTGCTGTACCGTCCGGGCCACACACCCGGACCAACTTCAGTCTACTCAACTGCCACTTTTCTTCCTCTCACTTTCACTTCCCTAACTCATCTGCAAACTTCAACTTCTTTTCCCGCCTCCAGGACTGTGAACTCCTCGGTGGGCGGGACCAACCGCCTGGCCCACCCCCTGGTGTGAACATCAGTCCCTGGAGGGAGGCAACAAGGGTTTTTGTCTGACTTAGGTGTGCCTGACCGGGAGTGTGGGGTGTGTTGGTGTAGTGCTTGTGACGTCCTGGCTTGCCCAGGGCGCCACACGGTGACTGCCGAAGAATCCTTCCTTCAAGGGGGAGGTGCGTTCGGCGTCACCATGACGTCACTAAGCGGCCGGCCAATAGCAGTGGAGGGGCGGAGACGAGCGGGATGTAAACATCCCGCCCACCTTCTCCCTTCCGCATTTCCGGTGGACACAGGTAAGGAGATGTTTGTCGCTCCTGCGGCTTCACACACAGTGATGTGTCGAGCTGCAGGAACGGCAAACAACATCGTACCTGCGGACGCACCGACATTATGAAAATGAACGACGTGACACAGATCACCGATTTTTGACTGTTTCACACTGCTTCATCTTCTCTCCTAGGCTTTACACGTTGCAACATCGTTACCGGCGCCGGATGTGTGTCACTTTTGATTTGACCCCGACGATATCGCAGTAGCGATGTCGCAACGTGCAAAGTACCCCTTAGATGTTGTAGTTGTAGAAACAATGGTCCCAAACGGTGATTGTGCAGTAAGTGTGGCCTGAAGCGGTTACAATGACTACCTAAACTAACTACAGGCCCTGCCTCAGTCTCAAATATTCTGGCGCCAAACTGATGTGAGGTGCGTGCACGGTTACCCACTGCGATGGCGGAGTGGGCCTTAGTTATCTTACCGACCCGGGTCTGCTCTGGACAACATGTCTGAAGTACAAAGTCAGATGAGAGGCCTCTCCAACAGATGAGCAGTTCTGCTGGTCACTGTGGCTTGTCTCCTTGGCAATGTCCTATCAACTTCACAAAAGCGCAAAAGCGTTCTTTCAGCAATCTTCTCCCATATGGTAAGGATACGGATACAGTCACGGTCAGCTCCACTCTGTCACAGCTCTGATCAAGATGATAGATTTCTACTCGCAAATATTATCTCTTTCCTCTTCTGCACATCCTCTGTCTCTGTATTCATTCACTGCCAACTGCCAACTGCCAACCGCTTCCAAGATGGCCGCCGCTCTACTTCCTGTGATGTAAATTTTTTACCAGCTTGTAGCTCCGCCCCATCTGAGCTTCCTATTGCAGTCTTTCATCTGTGCTGAGAAACCGCGGCCTCTTGTGGTTGAATAATGACATTTTTGTATCTTATAAAGTATTATCGCATCATTACTGACAGCTGCAGGTGGTAAAGTTACATACAATAATTACTGTTCACATTTATGCAACACAAATATATACATCTAAACCACGCTTGTGAGGTGATACAGGGGCTTGCCATGCACATCTTTAACCAGGTACATATTTCTGGCCATGAACAATGGGAGCGGTTTCACCATCTCACATACCAGCAAACATTCTAATTAATGCCACTACGGTGTCCAAAACTACCACCATACAGTATAACCTACATGGACTGTCACTGGAGTCAGTCTGGGCTGCAGTTGTAGAGAGGGCACAAGGACCGATGGCATGCTGGTTGACAGCGGGCTCCCCCTTGCCTAACTTGGAGAGTCGGCTGTCAATCATCAGCATCACGTCGGATAAAACTAATATTGCAACATAGCTAATAATTGATAGGGTTGTCCACCAGCATGGGAGGTGAGTATCATTCTCATGGGGAATGAGAAGGGATTGACCAAGTAATGGACAACCCCTTTAATGCAAAGCTATAAGTGGACCTGGATCCCGTTCACAGATTTTTCTTCTGCTTGTTGCTGAGCATTTTCATTAGAACTAAAAGATATAGTTCCCCCGTTGCGATAAGTTCGGTAACGCTGCACAGCATCTAATATTTTTCCATCAAGCATGAATATGCCGGTATTTTAAATCACATATACTAATATAACCACATCGCAAGAAGTTATCAGACACTGCCGGCGTCTTATTGGCGTCATTTTTCAGATTTAGAGCCATTAATTTGATATACAGTATGTGACTGATGTTTTATAATCCTAAGGAAGAGGTCAGTTCGACCGTAGATCACATTGTGAATAAAGACTTTCTGTGCTTGATAAATCATGGTATATGGCTGTGTATTACCAAGTTTGGTCAGATGGACAATGGTACTGTAAAAATGTCCTCCAATCTGGCTCCTATACTGTATTAATGCCCCCATCCTGTAATAATGTCCCCCATCCTGGCCCCTCTCTTTTATAATATCCCCCATCATGGCCTCTTTATTTTATAATGCCCCCCATCCTGTTTCCTTTCTTTTATAATGTCCCCCATCCTGTTTCCTTTCTTTTATAATGTCCCCCATCCTGTTTCCTTTCTTTTATAATGTCCCCCATCCTGTTTCCTTTCTTTTATAATGTCCCCCATCCTGGTCCCTTTCTTTTAAAATGCCCCCCATCTTGATCCCATGCTGTAACAATGTCCCCCATCTTGGTCCCATGCTGTAATATTGTCCTCCATCCTGGCCCCTCTCTTTAATAGTATCCCCCATCCTGGCCTCTTTATTTTATAATGTCCTCCATGCTGGACACTTTATTTTATAATATCCCCCATTCTGGCCTCTTTCTTTTATAATGTCCCCATCCTGGCCCTTTTCTTTTATAAAGTCCCCCATCTTGGTCACATGCTGTTGTCCCCCATTCTGGCTTTTTTAATTTATAATGTCCCCCATCTTGGCCTCTTTCTTTTATAATGTCCCCATCCTGGCCCTTTTCTTTTATAAAGTCCCCCATCTTGGTCACATGCTGTTGTCCCCCATTCTGGCTTTTTTAATTTATAATGTCCCCCATCTTGGCCTCTTTCTTTTATAATGTCCCCCATCCTGGCGCCTTTCTTTTATAATGTCCCGCATCTTGGTTCCATGATGTAATAATATACCCCATCTTGGTCCCATGCTGTAATAATGTCCCCAATCGTGGTCCCATGCTGTAATTATGTCCCACATCTTGGCCTTTTTCTTTTATAATGCCCCCAATCCTGGCCCTGTTCTTTTATAATGTCCCCCATCTTGGTCCCATGTGGTAATAATATCGTACATCTTGGTCCCATGCTGTAATAATGCCCCCATCTTGGTCCCATGCTGCAATAATGTCCCCCATCCTAACCCCTTTCTTTCATAATGTCCACCATCCTGGCGCCTTTCTTTTATAATGTCCACATTTGTCCCTTTTCGTTTATAATGTCCCTCATTCTGGTCCCTTTCATTTATAACACCTCCATCCAGGCCCCTTTCTTTTATAATGTCTCCCATCTTGGTCCCATGCTGTAATAATGTCTCCTATCTTGGCCCCTTTCTTTTATAATGTCCCCTGTGATGGTGGAATATGGGGGGTTGTGTGTGGTTTTGTGTGGGTTTGTATTTTGGGCATGGTGCTCTGTCCATTCTGTGTACATTGTCCTGTTGAGTAAGGTTGATCACCCCCTGCTGGGGTTTTGTTCCTAAGTCTGGGGGAGGGGGCCTGGGATCCACTAAACTCTCTGTTTACCTGGGAGAATGGTCAGTCTGTTTGAGAACTTCAAGACTTCAAGAGAAAAGGAGTAAGATTGATCCTCTGGGCAGAAGCTGCGGCTTCTCAGAGAGACCTGGACATTTATCGCTTACTGGACTATATTCATGTTTCTGGACTATTTTACCCTCTGTATGGTGGATTATATTTATGAACCTTCTGGATTACATAGAATAAAGAAATTTTGGATTTTTCACTCATCTCTCGCTCTGCTGATTGTGTGATATCTGAGAAGGGCCCCATGACAACTGGTGGCAGCGGTGGGATCAACAGAGCACAGCCCAATGGAGATCCACCCACAGAGTAAGTACAAAACCGGACTGCATCCAGTCTATAGGAGAGAGCCAGAGATCTGGGTCTGATCTACCATGGACTGAGTAAAGAGGCCTTAATTGATCTACTGGTGGGTGCGAGCCAGTCCACCTCCCAGATGTCTAACGGACAAACACTGTAGATGGGGATCCCTGCCCTAAAAAGCCATTGGTTAGTGTGGTTCGAAGAAGAGATGGCGGTTCTGGGCCCAGGTGTATCTCAGGAGTATAAGGAGGAGGCTGCTCGCCGAGCACAGAGGAGACAAGAAGCAATGGAGTCCAGCAGAGGAAGTAGTATGAGTTGGAGTGTAAACCCAGCGATCCGGGAGCCTGTATGGATTACCCAGGCGGACTTCAAGCCATTTGATGAGGCTTCCAGAGATGTGGAAGGGTTCTTCAAGGACTTTGAGCAGCAGTGTGCCGTGATGGAGATACACCACTCTGGCTGGATGCGTTTGTTAGTGGGACTTATGAACGGAGGCCTAGCAGATGCTTATCGGACCATTGACTCACAGCAGAACCAGGATTACAACATTGTAAAGCAGACTATCCTGGAATACCATGCTATCACCCCAGACTCACATAGAGCACAGTTCCGAGATCTCCCATGCACAACGGGTGGATCGTTTAGGATGTATGTGTGCCGCCACCGTGTCAGCAGCCGAGCTGCTCAGATCCGGATCCACGGTGGCTCGAGGGGTCTCCGGACCCGGTATTCGTACGGCCACTCAAATGAAGGGGGTATTTCCAGGGGATTGTGTTAGAGTTCGTGACGCCACCCATGGTATGTGGTAATTTGGAGTACCACCGCTGCAGTTGGGAGTACCCAGGTGTGATGGAATGGGGCAGCCAGGTGTTAGGACCCTCCACAGGTAGGGGGAATACCCCAGGACTCTGTGATGGTGTTCGGGGAGTGCCGTGAGGAGCGAAGGGGTCACTTGTGTACTCACTCAGTTCATTAAGCTGACACCGACAACAGGATAAACCAAAGTTCTGGATACCGCTGCCGCTGAGGGGAGCTAGTTCGGGTCCCGTCCCCAATAGTGCTGCCTGGTAATCCGTGACCTGCCTCCTGGGACTAAGTTTACTTCTCTGTTGGTTCCGGTAGTATGGTACTTGCCGGGTCCCGTTCCCCACTATGGCTAAGTGTGGGAGCTTGCTCTCAGGGTTCACGCTTGGGATTTTCTGGGCCGTTTTAGTGGAAAGTCCTATCCCCCTCGTTGCGCTAGTACCCCGATTTTGGAGTGGGTGGAGAGCGGATCTTGAAGGCTCCGTTCTCGTCGGGTAAATTGTCAGGTCGCTTGAAGCTACTCCCTGACCTAAGGTCCACATACCCCGTCGTGTCCTGGTCCCAGCACGGTGATGGTGCAAGGCCGCCGGCTGTCCTCCTAAACAGTTACGTGCCCCTTGCCATGATCCCCTGCGACCGGGGGTCCAGCTCCTCTAGGCCCAGACCACCGTCTGCTACCTAGACAGTTCCTAGGAGCCCTGCTCCTGACCTCCTCTCTCCTTCACTTCCAACACAACACTCTACTACTGACGCTCCTGACCTCCCCTAACCAACCCCCCCAAGTGGGCGGCCCTATTCCACTCAGGCCGTCCACTGGTGTGTCTGGTGGGTGTGGTGCAGAGTGTACCTATGATTTAATTATCTGATGTAGGCAACACCATGTGGTTAGGGACCCATAACCAAGAAGGAAGTGAATATTGCACGGGAGTCAGATTGTGCAATACCCTGTGACGACCTGATAGTCCAGGGGCCTTGGTTAAACGTAGCTAGTCATTCTCTCTATATGAAAAATAACAAACTTAGGAAAATAATAAAGGAAACACAGCTACCTAACAGCTCTGTAATAACATTTGCATTTTACACTACCGGGTCCCGTAGCCATGCTTCCTTATGGCTACGCACCACAGACGCCGGCACAAACTCTTCCTCCAGCATCACGTGCTTGGTCACCTCTAGGGCATACCAGCCCCGCTCTCCACAATGCCGAGAGTAGGTGACCGTATCTTCTGGCTCTAGATTCCGCTCGGGGTGTCCCCTGGGGAGGTGCGGTGCCACATCCTGTCGGGATACAAACACTCTGGCTGTGAGGCCTGCCTCCCGGATGAACCGCCATCCCTGTATGGGGTCGAAATGATCCACCAGACCACGGCACCGTGGCCCTCGGACTCAGGAAGCAGCGCTCCTCACCTGCTCTTTCTCTTCTCGAATGTGGGCGGCAAGTTCCCGTCGTCGTCGTTCTCATGGTGTCATTTCCATCTGCAGCTTTTGTTGATGTCGTTCCCAGTAGGGGGCATCAGCGTCCTCGGCTCCCTAGCTGGCACTGGCTTTAAGTGCACTCTTGCAGCCCCAACAGCCATCAGGATGCCGTACGGTGGTGGAACTCAGACCACCGTCTGCTACCTAGACAGTTCCTAGGAGCCCTGCTCATGACCTCCTCTCTCCTTCACTTCCAACACAACACTCTACTACTGACGTTCCTGACACTCCTGACCTCCCCTAATCAACCCCCCAAGTGGGCGACCCTATTCCACTCAGGCCGTCCACTGGTGTGTATGGTGGGTGTGGTGAAGAGTGTACCTAGGATTTAATTATCTGATGTAGGCAACACCATGTGGTTAGGGACCCATAACCAAGAAGGAGATGGATATTGCACGGGAGGGCAGATTGTGCAATACCCTGTGACGACCTGATAGTCCAGGGGCATCACATATGCCCATAAGATGTCCCAGGCATGTCGGAGATGGCTGGAAGCAGAAAATACCTTCACTGTGGAAGATGTTATACAGGTATTTCTTATAGAACAATTTCTTTATAAGTGTCCCTCAGAAATATGGGAATGGGTCAGAGAGAGCATGCCATGTACCTTGGATAGAGCTGCAGCCCTGGCTAATGAGGCCCTTACTATCCGACCACAAAGGAGGAGGCTTCTGGACAATAAACCACAGCCTGCTCCTGCACCCCGGCCCTCTCCAGTTATATCTGCCCCTCCATCCAGCTGCAGACCGATGACATCCACGTCTCACAATTCTGGGCCCCAACAGTTCCGACCACGCCCTGGGGGAATCACAAAGAGGAGATGTTATGAGTGCGGGCAACCTGGGCACCTGCAATCCAGTTGTCCTGAAAGGACTCAGAGGTACCCCCACGCATGTCCACCTTGTCCAGTGCATTTTGTGTATTCCCTCCTCCTTGAGGAAGAGGTACAACAACCTCCACTGGAGTATACCACTGTAGATGCCCCTGTTGGAGTGTATGACCTCCGGCTTTGTCACCAGGTTCTCCTACTGCCTTTTTCAGAATGCACATTGGAAGGAGTATGATACAGAGGAGATGTTATCGATGTGTGCAGCCTGGGCATTTGCAAGACACTTGCCCTGCTGGTCGATTGAGGAATGACCTTTCACCAAATCAACCTGTTCACTCCTTACAGCCAAATACAAGGTGGGAAGAGTTCTCACCCCTTCAAGTTGACTTACCTAATGACTCAGACAATCATAGTTGGCCACTAGGGGTTTATGGGGTGCGAGCCACAGCCCCGAGTTCCTCTCACCATCAAAGTAAGCACTTACAGGAGGTCGTGCTGGATGGATGGAGAGTCATTGGATTTTATGACTCCGGGGCATTTCTCACAATAGCTGATCCCCGAGTGGTTCGGCCAGAGGCAACACATCATGGACCAGGGATTTTTATTGAATTGGCTGGAGGACAAAGGAGGAAGATCCCTAAGGTGACTGTAGATCTGGACTTTGGCTTTGGGGTCAAGCAATGTGTGGTTGGGGTGATGAGCGGTCTGCCTGCAGATATTCTCCTAGGAAATGATGTGGGAGATCTACTATGCCGATTTGTGGGTGCAGGAAACACAATTTGAGTGAAGGAGGACACCAAGGTAAGCTTGTCCTTACAACACTACCGCTGTACAAGGGACTATCCACAGCTGAGCAACATGGACTTAAGTGAGGAGGCCAGAGGTCTGTGTAGATGTGTCGCTCAGCGTTATGGGGTACTCGGTCCCGGGCAGTGTATAACTGGGGAATGTCACTTTGGTGGCCGTTGCCCGGTCCCGTGCCCTGGGTGCTTTTTAATGGGGAGTATTTACAGGGGAGATTAAAGTCATTTGTGTGACGCCACCTGCGGGTTGCGGTTAATATTGTGGAACCACCGCTGCTGAAGTGGTTACTCCCAGGGCTGGTGGTAATGGCAACTGTGGTGGTAAGCCCTTCGCAGGTAGGGCTGAGCCTGAGAGATGTATGATGGAGTAATAAGGGATACCACACCGGGGTTGTAATTAACAGTCTCTACTCACTCGTGGACCCTTGGACGGCTGGTTCAGGTCCCTGTATTTCCAGTGCCAGTTGATGACTCGGTTGCTCTATCCCCGGCACCCTCAGTGTGGTTGGGTCCCCGTAGCGTGCAGCGTTTGTGGCCTGACTGTCCCTTTGCGGTGGCAGTCTCCTTCTCCGTACGGCGGGCAGTGTGGACCCTGTAGAGCTGGTCTGTGTCCCGAACCCTGATCCTTGCTTTACTGCTGATGCCCCCGGATTTGTGGGTCAGTGAGGTCCGTGAAGGTCCCCTCACTGTGCAGGTATTTGCCAGGCCATCTGAAACTGTCGCCTGACCTAGGGCCCTGTGCCCCGTGTGTGCTCTGGTCGCAGCGGTACCCGTGTATACCTGCCCTGGTGACCACTCTCTTGTGCCCCCGGGTCACCGTTACAAGACCCAGCTCAAAGCATGTCTTTCCACTTTCACTTCCTACTCAGACTGCCTGTAGACTCACTGCAGTCCACTCCCACCAGGCTGTCTAGTTCCCTCGCCAGGCTCCGCCCTCTAGGTGGCCATTCCCTTGTGTGACTAGGCAGTGCCCCTGGTGTGGAGTGGTAACTAGAATTTTGGTGTGTGTGTGGGTGTTTCTGGCACTGGTGTTCCAGGTTCCTGGGGGTAGGTCCTGCATCCCCATGAGGATGCAGTTTCCTGTAGTGCCCTGAGTAGTTCAAGGGCTCTACATAGACCTCATGGCCTACTCACTTATTAAAAAGGAGGAAGAGGTTGTGATGGTGGAATTTTGGGGGTTGTGTGTGGTTTTGTGTGAGTTCATATTTTGGGTCTGATGCTCTGTCCATTCTGTGTACATTGTCCTGTTGAGTTAGGAACAAAACCCCAGCAGGGGGTGATCAACCTAAGTCTGGGGGAGGGGGCCTGGGATCCACTAAACTCTCTGTTTACCTGGGAGATTGGTCAGTCTGTTTGAGAACTTCAAGAGAGAAGTAGTAAGATTGATCCTCTGTTGGAGAAGTTGCGGCTCCCCAGAGAGACCTGGAAACTTTTCATTTACTGGACTGTATCCATGTTCCTGTACTATTTTACCTCTGTGTGGTGGATTATTTTATGCACCTTCTGGATTGCATGGAATAAAAGATCTTTGGATTGTTCACCCATCTCTTGATCTGTTGATTGAGTGATATGGGACAAGGACCCCGTGACAATCACCTCCGTCCAGAAAGCAAACCAGTGCGAACAAGTCCATAACACATGTAGGATCCTGACACCTTCCATTTTGCATCTCAGACAGTTAGGCAGGCTTTGCACATTACGACATCGCAAGCCGATGCTGCGATGTCGCACGCGATAGTCCCTGCCGCCGTCGCAGGTACGATATCTTGTGATAGCTGGCGTAGCGAAAATTATCGCTACGCCAGCTTCACATGCACTCACCTGCCCTGCGACCGTCGCTCTGGCAGGCAACCCGCCTTCTTCCTAAGGGGGTGGGTCGTGTGGCGTCACAGCGACGTCACACGGCAGGCGGCCAATAGCAGCGGAGGGGCGGAGATGAGCAGGACGTAAACATCCCGCCCACCTCCTCCTTCTCATTGCAGCCGGGACGCAGGTAGGAGATGTTCCTCACTCCTGCGGCTTTACACACAGCGATGTGTGCTGCCGCAGGAACGAGGAACAGCATCGTACCTGTCGCCGCAGCATAATTATGGAAATGTCGAAGACTACACCGATGATACGATAACGATGCTTTTGCGCTCGTTCATCGTATCAAAAAGGTTTTACACACTACGACATCGCAAGTGACGCCGGATGTGCGTCACTTTCGATTTGACCCCACCGACATCGCACCTGCGATGTCGTAGTGTGCAAAGCCGGCCTTAGAGTCAGGTCTCAGCCCTGCTTTAAACATCATAAGTGGCGATTTATACGCTATATGTATGATCATCAAATGTGACAGTCGCTTTGGCTCACTTAATGATAACATAGGAGATAACATAGGAATATATTCCAGTATGGCCAGCCATTGATCTTCCGATATGGGCCCTAGCTCTAGTGTCCATTTCGCCCATCCAGGAACATAAATAGTAGGTCATTGTAGTCTTGATATCACCCCC
This sequence comes from Anomaloglossus baeobatrachus, assembly GCF_048569485.1. Classification (NCBI taxonomy): domain Eukaryota; kingdom Metazoa; phylum Chordata; class Amphibia; order Anura; family Aromobatidae; genus Anomaloglossus; species Anomaloglossus baeobatrachus. The sequence goes on along the minus strand of NC_134359.1, from coordinate 291,087,336 downwards.
CTTGTATTTCCCATTACACACATAGATTCGAGAACCACATCTTTTTGGATCTTAATACACCCCACTTTGGATTGAGCAGCATAGGTGTGTTTCATTTGTAAGTATTGGAATGTGCACGGATCCAACACCGGAAACTCTGCTGTAATGTCTTCTAAGGACTTGAGACATTCATCATGTTGAAGCAATTTATGAAGATATTGAACATTGGCCGCCTTCCAACTTTCGGATCCATTCATAAATTCATGCAATCTCCCATTTTCCCAGGGAGTGGTATAATTTGTGAAATGATCTACACCTCTTACACATTTAATTCTAAATCTAGAATCCACCCTCCCAAACCTGTTGGATTCCAGACTATCAATTATTGGACCCCTCCCCACTACACGCTGCAAAAGACGGTACGAAGAGCTGAGGGAATGGTGTTCCTTACATCCATTCAGATGCTGCCAGAAAATATAACTAGGGATTTGGAAGGGCTAAACCCCCATTTTGCCTTTGTAGGGTCTCAAACTTTATTCTCGATTGTCCCTTCCGCCAGATCATGTCTGTCACCTACCGTGGGCTGCACTTGTGAGGAGTATAGATTCCCATAAAAAGATAACATGGTGCCCAGAATCTCCTCCTTAGTACTGACTAGCACTCCTCCCTCTGATCCATAATCTCCTCCTTAGTACTGACCAGCGCTCCTCCCTCTGATCCATAATCTCTTCCTTAGTACTGACCAGCGCTCCTCCCTATGATCCAAAATCTTCTCCCTAGTACTGACCAGTGCTCCTCCATCTGATCCAGAATCAACTCCCTAGTACTGAGCAGCGCTCCTCCCTCTGATCCAGAATCACTTTCCTAGTACTGAGCAGCGCTCCTCCCTCTGATCCACAATCTCCTCCGTAGTACTGACCAGCGCTCCTCCCTCTGATCCAGAATCTCCTCCCTTGTACTGACCAGCGCTCCTCCCTCTGATCCATAATCTCTTCCCTAGTACTGACAGTGTTCCTCCCTCTTATCCAGAATCTCTACCCTAGTACTGACCAGTGCTCCTCCCTCTGATCCATAATCTCTTCCCTAGTACTGACAGTGTTCCTCCCTCTTATCCAGAATCTCTACCCTAGTACTGACCAGTGCTCCTCCCTCTGATCCATAATCTCTTCCCTAGTACTGACAGTGTTCCTCCCTCTTATCCAGAATCTCTACCCTAGTACTGACCAGTGCTCCTCCCTCTGATCCATAATCTCTTCCCTAGTACTGACAGTGTTCCTCCCTCTTATCCAGAATCTCTACCCTAGTACTGACCAGTGCTCCTCCCTCTGATCCATAATCTCTTCCCTAGTACTGACAGTGTTCCTCCCTCTTATCCAGAATCTCTACCCTAGTACTGACCAGTGCTCCTCCCTCTGATCCATAATCTCTACCCTAGTACTGAACAGCACTCCTCCCTCTGACCCAGAATCTCCTCCCTAGTACTGCGCAGCGCTCCTCCCTCTGATCTAGAATCTCCTCCCTAGTACTGACCAGCGCTCCTCCCTCTGATCCAGAATCCCCTCCCTAGTACTGACCAGCGCTCCTCCCTCTGATCCATAATCTCCTCCCTAGTACTGACAGTGCTCCTCCCTCTGATCCAGAATCTCCTCCCTAATACTGACCAGCGCTCCTCCCTCTGATCCAGAATCCCCTCCCTAGTACTGACCAGCGCTCCTCCCTCTGATCCAGAATCCCCTCCCTAGTACTGACCAGCGCTCCTCCCTCTGATCCATAATCTCCTCCCTAGTACTGACAGCGCTCCTCCCTCTGATCCAGAATCTCTACCCTAGTACTGACCAGCGCTCCTCCCTCTGATCCAGAATCCCCTCCCTAGTACTGACCAGCGCTCCTCCCTCTGATCCATAATCTCCTCCCTAGTACTGACAGTGCTCCTCCCTCTGATCCAGAATCTCCTCCCTAGTACTGACCAGCGCTCCTCCCTCTGATCCAGAATCTCCTCCCTAGTACTGACAGTGCTCCTCCCTCTTATCCAGAATCTCTACCCTAGTACTGACCAGTGCTCCTCCCTCTGATCCATAATCTCCTCCCTAGTACTGACCAGCGCTCCTCCCTCTGATCCAGAATCTCCTCCCTAGTACTGACCAGTGCTCCTCCCTCTGATCCAGAATCTCATCCCTAGTACTGAACAGCACTCCTCCCTCTGACCCAGAATCTCCTCCCTAGTACTGCGCAGCGCTCCTCCCTCTGATCTAGAATCTCCTCCCTAGTACTGACCAGCGCTCCTCCCTCTGATCCAGAATCCCCTCCCTAGTACTGACCAGTGCTCCTCCATCTGATCCATAATCTCCTCCCTAGTACTGACCAGCGCTCCTCTCTCTGATCCATAATCTCCTCCCTAGTACTGACAGCGCTCCTCCCTCTGATTCAGAATCTCCTCCCTAATACTGACCAGCGCTCCTCCCTCTGATCCAGAATCTCCTCCCTAGTACTGACAGCGGTCCTCCCTCTGATCCAGAATCTCCTCCCTAGTACTGACAGTGCTCCTCCCTCTTATCCAGAATCTCTACCCTAGTACTGACCAGTGCTCCTCCCTCTGATCCATAATCTCCTCCCTAGTACTGACAGTGCTCCTCCCTCTTATCCAGAATCTCTACCCTAGTACTGAACAGCACTCCTCCCTCTGATCCAGAATCTCCTCCCTAGTACTGACCAGCACTCCTCCCTCTGATCCAGAATATCATCCCTAGTACTGAACAGCACTCCTCCCTCTGACCCAGAATCTCCTCCCTAGTACTGGGCAGCGCTCCTCCCTCTGATCTAGAATCTCCTCCCTAGTACTGACCAGTGCTCCTCCCTCTGATCCAGAATCTCCTCCCTAGTACTGACAGTGCTCCTCCCTCTTATCCAGAATCTCTACCCTAGTACTGACCAGTGCTCCTCCCTCTGATCCAGAATCTCCTCCCTAGTACTGACAGTGCTCCTCCCTCTTATCCAGAATCTCTACCCTAGTACTGAACAGCACTCCTCCCTCTGATCCAGAATCTCCTCCCTAGTACTGACCAGCACTCCTCCCTCTGATCCAGAATCTCATCCCTAGTACTGAACAGCACTCCTCCCTCTGACCCAGAATCTCCTCCCTAGTACTGGGCAGCGCTCCTCCCTCTGATCTAGAATCTCCTCCCTAGTACTGACCAGCGCTCCTCCCTCTGATCCAGAATCTCCTCCCTAGTACTGACAGTGCTCCTCCCTCTTATATCCAGAATCTCTACCCTAGTACTGAACAGCACTCCTCCCTCTGATCCAGAATCTCCTCCCTAGTACTGGGCAGCGCTCCTCCCTCTGATCTAGAATCTCCTCCCTAGTACTGACAGCGCTCCTCCCTCTGATCCAGAATCTCCTCTCTAGTACTGAACAGTACTCCTCCCTCTGACCCAGAATCTCCTCCCTAGTACTGGGCAGCACTTCTCCCTCTGATCTAGAATCTCCTCCCTAGTACTGACCAGCGCTCCTCCCTCTGATCTAGAATCTCCTCCCTGGTACTGACCAGCGCTCCTCCCTATGATCCAGAATCCCCTCCCTAGTACTGACCAGCGCTCCTCCCTATGATCCAGAATCCCCTCCCTAGTACTGACCAGTGCTCCTCCATCTGATCCATAATCTCCTCCCTAGTACTGACCAGCGCTCCTCCCTCTGATCCATAATCTCCTCCCTAGTAGAGTTGAGCCACCCCCCCAGCGTTCGAGTCGGTTCGTCGAACGGCGGCTCCGTTCAGCGAATGTTCGATGAACACCTTCGAATCCCATTGAAAACAATCCAATGCCACGTGTTTCACAGCCTTACAAGAGACACGGCTATATCAGGAGAACTATACTACATTTCTAATCGGAGGTGTTTGCTAATATTATTATTATGGCACCTGCTACATTTGGGATAGGATCTTGGAGATGTGAATACTCCTTTAAGGGCTCACTCGCACCACCGTATATGATTTGTTTATAGGATAGACTCGGACCAATGTTATTCAGGGGAGATGAGTAGCTCGGGGTTCAGCTCAAGGAGGCCAAACATCTGATTAGGCCCCTAAGCAGGTAACCATGGTAACAACTATGGTGGCGCAGGCTAATCAGAGATACATGGAACCTCAGCAGATGACTGGGCTGCTAATGAAAATCACTATACAAAGATTACCACTGATATTACCACCATATGGTGACCATATAGTGGTAGATACCAGTCCTGCAGCACATAGAAGAGATTACAGTACAGTTATAGATGGTGACTTACAGCTGACGTTCTTACTGATGGAGTCGTTCACTTTTCCCGTCTGGCCGAAACTGAGATGACCATGTGACTCGCCCACCCCAGGGCTGTGGGACACCCGGTGCCGGGCCGGACTAGTCCGGTGGTAGTCAGTGGTGGCTGGGCCCGGCTCCGTGGCCCTGGTGGGTGTCAGTAGAATATGTGTCTTGAATTAAAGTTTGTGTTCGTGACGCCACCTGTGGTCTGCGGCTATTAAGCCGCCGCTGCTGTGTGAGGCCTCCGGGGGTGATGTTATAGCAGCGATGATGGTACTGCTCCCCACAGGTGGAGCGGAACCCCGGGAACACTGTTAGTGCTCGTGAAAGTCTATGGTGTTGTGTGGCTAACATGGTGCAGGGCCGACAGGCAATGAAAGAACCAGGCACAAACAACAGTCTCTTTACCTTTTCCTCTTTTACTTTGGGAACAGTCCAGTCCTGGGAGACCGTTACAGGTGGTGATGGGGATCCAGTCGGCCTGGAAGTACTTGGGGTGATCTTTCTGGCCAGCTGAGTATGAGGCCTACTCCTGTGCTTTTCTTTGTTATGATAGGACCCTGCTTCTCTGAATCCAGCAATGGCCCTCTTTGCTGCTGGGACCGATGGTACGTCCCTTTCCCTCTGTAGTAGGCTGCGCAGGCCCTCTCTGGTGCTTCTTTGCTGGAGTCCACACTGGGCCCTGATGCTGCAGCTGTACCTTCGGGCTGTTTATGGGCCAGGTGCTTACAGCTCTCCTGCCCTTCGGATTCGGCTACCAGGGAGTATTTTAAGCCCTGGTGGCCACAGACTCCGATGTCCGAGTCTCTTCGCTGCCTCTCTGCTACTCCTGCTTCCCTGGGCCAAGCTACTCTAGCTCTAGGCCCCAGATCCACGGACAGCACACTCTGCATCTGCTCACTGTCACTTCTCTCTACAGACTGACTCTACTTCCTCCCTCAGGTCAGACTTGAGGAAGGCTCCCTGGAATTCCAGGTTCAGAGCTCCCCCTGCTGGCCGGAGGGAGAACTGCGGTGGATGTTAAACTTGCTGGCCAATGGACCTCCCAATTACCTCCAGGCTCAGCATTAACCCTTTGGAAGGGCAATGCTGTTGTGGCGACCAGATCCTGGGGTGCCACACTCCCCCTTAGTTAAATTCAGTACTCCCGGACTGTAGAACAAAACATAATATGTTACAACATTTCATCCCATTATGGGAGGCGCATTACTTAAACGTTACAAACTTAAACACTACTACTAGAGTCCAGTGTGGCTCCCTGCCGGGTGTCCATTACACTGCTCCATAGGGGACCTGCCGAAATCAAACCCCCAATGTAGGCTCTGGGCGTGCGTCAGAGCATTGATGACCCCACTCTATGCACGCCGGACGGGTTTTCCTTCAGGGGTGCTGAGCACACTGGTGCTAACTATGTACAGCTAGGTGTTGGCCACCCATAGTCCAGTGGCCCAATTGTCCATTTTCTCAATCAAAAAAGAAAAACATTTTATACACAACATTACAGACATTTCACATAACTATTTACATTCTAATAGGTACTCTTTCTTTTTACTCTCTATACCTTGGAGGGAGCTGTCCCCGAGTGCTGCGTTGGGACATGCGTAGATCTGGTGTCTGCCCCTGACTACTTGGTGTGTTTTCTACCTCAGCACTACAGGTAGGCCTAACCCTGATAGGTATGTGTGATGATTGCCTACGTGGTCTGAGAGTCGCCAAGGGCATGACAGGTTCACCACTGACAGGGGGTTGATTCTCCTGTTCCACTGCTGGCGTGTCATCTCGTGTTGGAGCGGACGGTTCTCTAGGTGGATCTGGAACCTCTTCTGTTTCTGGCTCGACCAACTGCGGGAACGTCAACACTGGTACCACTATGGCATTGTTTATTCGGGTCCAAGTTTTGGGGAATTTTCCAAGGATTGTTTGGATCATCTCTCCCTCTTTTTCTGGACTTTGGGGACTTTCTTGTACTTTTTCTACTTCTTTTTGGGTTCTGCACCGTTCGGGGCACGCTTTCAGGCGGTCTCGAGAAACTGCTTGATAGGTTTTGCCTTCACCTTTGCTTATGAGGCATACCTTACTATTGTCAAAGTTGGAGGGGATAATGGTGTAGGGTTCATTCTCCCACTGATCATCTAATTTATGCGCCCTCCGCTTTTTCTTGAGGACCTGTTCTCCAGGTGCCAAGGGAGTTGCTGGAGCTGTTTGATTGTAATGCTGCTCTTGTCTCGTTCTTGCTTGAGACAGGCTCCTTTCTACGCATTCCTGGACCTTGCGGTACTGCTGCTGTCGCTCTGTATCCCAATCTTCTATCTCCTGAACCGCTTCAGGTGACACAGTCCCCATCTCAAAGTCTACAGGTAACTTGCCAGGTCTTGCTCGCATCAGGTAAGCAGGGCTGCAGTTGGTCGAATTTACTGGGATATGGTTGTACAGGTCTACCAGATCTGGTAGCTTCTCTGGCCATTGGTTTCTTTCTTCCAGAGGTAGAGTCTTGAGCATATCAATAACCACATGGTTCATCTTCTCGCACAATCCATTGGTTTGGGGGTGGTACGGTGTGGTTCTGATTTTCTTACAACCGTACATGTTACAGAACTCTTGGAACACTTCTGCCTCGAATGCAGGACCTTGATCAGTCAGTACCCTTTCAGGGTAACCGTGAGGTCGACAAAAGTATGCCTGAAATGCTCTAGCTGCTGTTCTGGCTGTCTGGTCCTTCACGGGCACTACTACCAGGAAACGAGAGTAATGGTCCACAATGGTGAGGGCATACACATAGCCTGACCGGCTTGGTGTTAACTTCACGTGGTCCAGGGCCACCAACTCCAGGGGCTGCTTCGTGACAATTGGCTGTAGGGGAGACCTCTGGCTGGCATCATCTTTCCGCCTCAGGTTACACGGACCACAGTCTCGGCACCACTTCTCGACTGTCTTTCTCATGTGCACCCAGTAGAACCGATCACGGAGTAGGGTCTCCAACTTCTTCCACCCGAAGTGTCCTGTGTTATCATGATAAGCTGCTAGGACCATTGGAGCATCTCTCTGTGGGACCACTATCTGCCAGACGAGTTCATTCGTTCGCCAGTTGACATATCTCTTGCAGAGCTTGCCTTGGTATGTGAACAGTCGTCCCCTCTCCTTCCACAGCTGCTGGGCTTCTTCTGGAGCATCTGGGCCAAGATGGGTCTCAGCTTGTGCTAGCTTTTCTTTGACCAATCACACGGCCAGGTCACCGTTCTGTGTCTCTTCCCAATTATGGTGGAGTAATGGGTTGACCGAGACCTCGTGCTGGCTCGAGCGCTTCACTCCTACAGCATGCTCACACTGGGAAACACCTTGGTGATGGAAAGCCGGTAACTCTATCTCTTCGAGTTCATCCAGGTCTTCTCCAGACTCGGGTAAGTGAAGCATTCTGGACAGCGCATCAGCATTGTTATTCTTCTTGCCAGCTCGGTACTTGATGGTGAAGTCAAAGTTAGACAGCCGGGCCATCCATCGCTGTTCCAACGCACCTAACTTGGCTGTTGCCAGATGTGTCAACGGATTGTTGTCCGTGAAGATGGTGAACTTGGCCGATGCCAGATAGTGCTTGAAGCGTTCAGTCACTGCCCAAACAATAGCGAGGAACTCCAGCTTGAAGGAACTGTAGTTTTCTGGATTCCTTTCTGTGGGCCGAAGCTTCCTACTGGCGTACGCTATCACCCTCTCTCTGCCTCCCTGCACCTGGGACAGAACTGCTCCCAGTCCCACGTTGCTGGCGTCTGTATACAGTACAAACGGCTGGCTGTAGTCAGGGTAGGCCAGAATCTCTTCTCCCATGAGAGCCCCTTTCAGCCGGACAAAGGATGTTTCTATTTGGCTGCTCCATTCAAATGGAGGGCTCTGCTTCTTTAGCCTGCTTTGGCTGGCCCACCAGGAGATCTTGAAGGGGCGCTGCTATCTTTGTGAAACCATCAATGAACCTTCGGTAGTAGCCCACCAGCCCAAGGAACTGCCTCACCTCCTTTACCGTGGTGGGTCTTGGCCAGTCCTTGATTACGGTGACTTTCTCCGGATCAGGTGCCACACCTTCTGCGCTGACCACATGACCCAGGTACTGTACCTTTGGCTTCAAGAGGTGACATTTGGACGGCTTTATCTTCAGGCCATATTTCGACAAGGACTCAAACACTTCTGCTAAGTGCCTCAGGTGGTCTTCATAAGTCTTGGAGTAGACTATGACGTCATCCAGGTACAACAGCACGGTTTCAAAGTTGTGGTGGCCCAAGCAGCACTCCATCAACCTTTGGAATGTCCCTGGGGCGTTGCAGAGCCCGAATGGCATACAGTTGAACTCGCAGAGGCCCATTGGTGTCGTGAATGCAGTCTTCTCCTTGTCCGCCTCTGCCACGGGAACCTGCCAATACCCACTGGTGAGATCCAGGGTGGAGAAATAGTTAGCTGACTTTAAGGCTGTTAGTGACTCCTCTATTCTGGGTAGCGGATAAGCATCTTTATGTGTAATGCGGTTAATTTGCCTGTAATCTACACACATTCTCATTGTACCATCTTTTTTCTTTACGAGCACTAGTGGAGCTGCCCAGGGGCTACAGCTATCTCTGATAACCCCAGCCTCCTTCATTTCCCGTAACATTTCTTTGGCACGCTGATACTGTGCGGGGGGTACAGGGCGGTATCTCTCTTTAATGGGATGATGATCACCCGTGGGGATTTGATGTTTAACCCCTTTCACCTGCCCAAAATCTAGGGGGTGTTTGCTGAAGACCCGCTCGTACTCCTGTACCACCCGGTAAACCCCATGCTTTTGGTGTGAGGGGGTGGAGTCGGTGCCCACATGTAATTTTTGGCACCAGTCTTCCAGCTGTCCCTTGGAGCCATTGTCTTCCGCCTGGTCGGACGGGATCAAGGGTTCCACTGCTTTGATGGTATTGTTGCTGACAGTGTACAGTTTTGCTACAGTGGCGTACCGGGGCAATTTGGCTTCCTCCTCCCCACAATTCAGGACACGGACGGGCACTCTCCCCTTGCGGACGTCTGCTACCCCTCTGGCTATCAGGACTCCAGGCCTACTGTCTGAATACACCGGTTCTACCAAGGCATGGTAATCCTGACCCTTGAGGCCTATTGCTGCCCGACACCATATCAACATTTCACTTCTTGGGGGTATTGCAATGGGGAGGGGGTCACTTACCCTCACACTGCCAATTTCTCCTCCGGCCAACTCTACCTGCTGCCTCCTCATCAGGGCTCTGATCTCCCTCTGTAGGGCACGCTGCTGCCCGGAGCTGGCACCTTCAGACGCCTGTTGCAACAAAATTATCACTTCGGCAAGACAATTTTCTATCACATTTGTACCAATGGTTAGCAGTGGGTCAGATTCTTTGCGATCAATATCTACAATTATCATCCCCTGACACGGCAATTCTACCCGCCCCACTTTAATGGTTACTTCTTTATACCCAATTTGAGGTAAGGGCTGACCATTACTGGCCACAATTGTTAAATCATCATCTGGGCCATGGTCAATGTCTGAATCAGCCCAATATCTTTTGTACAGTTTATAAGGGATGGTTGTTACCTGGGACCCCGTATCCAGGAGGGCATTCAAAGGGATCCCATCCAGCACAATAGGAAGGACCGGGCGTCCTCCCACATACTTGCTGCGGCTGGGGGTTGAGCCGGGCTTCCTTACACCTGGTGGTTGGCTCCTGGCCCCAGGCTCGGCCCATTTAAAGGACAGCGTCATGCAATGTGGCCCGCCTGGCTGCAGCGGCGGCAGATCGGTTGTCCCGTTGAATCATACCGGTCTGTATCTTTTCCTCGGGTCGGTGGAATCCTCCTCTGTCGCATCCATGGGACGTCATCTGGGCTGGAGGCCAACTCGATTCTTGCAGGCGATGGGGTCACTTGTAGAGACTGCACGGTCTTGGCAAGGGCAGCTACAGTCTTGGTCAGCTCCTGGACCTGCTGTCTGAGCCCTGCAGCGGGATCCTTATCCAGGGACTGCGCCTCAGCCCCTGCAGCGGCTCATGTTGCAGGCACCACCCCGGGGTACGTGGTAGCAAGAGGCCGGAGGGGTACCGGGTCATTCGGTGTAGATTCTCTCAGTACCCGGATGGCCTGGTCCTTAAACTTTGCAAAGTCCAGAGCAGGGTTCTGCAGGACCAGGATACGCAGCTGGGTCCTGTGGGCGTCTGACAGGAGCCCCTCTATGAACTGCTCAGTTAGGAGTTTGTCTTCTTCACGTACACTCTCTGGGTCCACCTGTTTAATTGCTTTCAGGGCCTCCTGCAAGTTTAAGGCATAGTCCCTTATGCTGTCTGTGGCCCGTTGTTTGCACCCAAAGAATCTCATCTTTATCTCTGCTGCGGTGTGGGTGTCGAAAGTACTCTTTAACTTGGCCAGTATCTGGGTTGCTGTCCCTTTATCTGTATCAGGCCAGGACTTCACTTCATGCTGGGCTGCGCCGGCTAGCTGCCCCATTAATATGCCCACCTTCTGGCTCTCAGTCAGAGGATACACTATGAACAAGCTGTGCAGACTTTCTCTGAAGTCGCTCAAGGTATGGGACTCCCCGGAGTACTGCGGCAGCCATTCTGCTCCCGGTATGTACGGCATTGTGATCGGCATTACCGGCGCTACCGCGGCGTCTCGGGCTATGGCAGCCACCTGCTCTCCCTCTGAGTCGGACATCTTCCTCCCCCTTAGTGAACCTTACCAGGCTCCGTTCACTTTTCAAATTCCCTTCTGGGTCGCGCGGGGTTAACGGCGCTCTGCTCTGATGGCGCGCTCCTGTGGCGCCCCTGAGGCTTCCGTCGCCACAGGTCATTGCACCCCACCAGCGGTGTGATGCCCCATTCTGGGAGAGGAAGAGAGTGAACTCCGGTCCCCTGGTAAATCCACACTACACCCATTGCTAGGTACACACAGGACCAGGGAAAGTGGCAGGCAACCCCCCCATGCTGCATGCTGGGAGGGGCCGTAAGACCCATCCCTGCTCCCATAGGTGACAGCTTAGCAACTGGGGAGGTGGGAGGAGCCGAGGAGAGCAGACAGAGATAGGAAGGTCAAGTTTAGTCAGTTCGCTCAGGGAGTGAGAGAGTGAGGAGTGAGCATGTAGTTGGAGGAGAAGAACGAGAGAAAGGAGGGAGGAGGAGGCCTGCTGGAAGCAGGCAAGGAGGAGAAAGAAGAGAAGAAAAGAAAGGGTCGCAGGGCCGCGGGTAGTCCTGTAGGTACCACGAGCTGTCCTTGTTGGGTACCGAAGCCGAGGGCCCAGAGGCGCTACGAGTAGCTGCAGGCTGCGGTGGCCTGGTCCACATTGACATCGGTGGAGTGATTAGCTGCGACAGGGGACGGTCCCTAGAGACTGGAGGAGTGAAAAGACAATCTCCAAACAGTAAAAACCGAGGCCCAGGGACGTTGCAAGCTCCCAGGGCCAGAACCCAGAGCAGCCCTTCAGAAAAGGGGTAATCAGCCGACAGGTGACCCCCCAGCCTGGAGACTGTAATGGAGGCCAAGCCAAGTCCATCTTAACAAGGCAAGGCTAGTGAAGACAGCAGAGAAAGAGACACTAAGCGGAGGGTACCGGATTTCACACTCTGAATCACCCAGAAGACGGAGGTCCCTGACAGCGGTCTCAGCAGTCCAAGGGTCCTGCCTGCCCTGACAAGAACTGTGAGTAAAGAACTTGAACTGCACCTCTGAAGTTGCCTCAGTTATTTCATCTGCATAGACATTCACAAGCACCAACTGTGCCCCGGGCATTGCTCCACCTGTGGGGAGCAGTACCACCATTGCTGCCATAACATCCCCCGGAGGCCTCACATAGCAGCGGCGGCTTATTAGCCGCATACCACAGGTGGCGTCACGAACACAACCATTAACAAGCAAGCCACATATTCTACTGACACCCACCAGGGCCACGGAGGCGGGCCCAGCCACCACTAACTACCACCGGACTAGTCCAGCCCGGCACCGGGTGTCCCATAGCCCTGGGGTGGGCGAGTCAACTTTGGCGTCACGAACAGGATTTCGTGCCCGGTCCCACCGGGTACTGTGCGCCTGAAGAATTGCACTTAAAAGACTGTGTTACTACGTGTTTCATTGTTTGAAAACTGCCGCCGCCATTAGCGCTGCTGAGAGCGGGAAGAAGGGGGGCGTGCAAGAAGAAAGGGTTGCGAAGAGAAGCCCCGCCCCCTTGTCCAAGAAAAGAGCGCGAAGCGGTGCCTGCCAGAGAAGGCGGAAGAAGAAGAAATGGCGACAAGATAAGCTGGCCGACTGGCAGAGAGAGTCTAAATGCCAGACCAGCAGATAAAGAAAATGTACCTTATCGCAAGCGGAGTGATGCCGGCCGTGATGGGCTGGGCGCCCGTCTGGCGCCAGATGCAAGTGCAGCCTCCGGCCCCGCCGCCGAGAAGGGAAAGGGAGAAGCCGAGTGGCGTGGTCGAGCACCCGAGCAGTGATCCAGCAAGCGTCCCCCAGGTCGGCAGCATGGCAGAGAGGCTGCAGGAGTGTACACCAGGGACCGGGAAGATGGATCCCGAGCTGGACCTGCTTCGGGAGGAAATGCAAATCCTGGCTCGGAGACTGCGTAACCTGCAAGCAGAGGTGGACCGGCGGAGTGAAACACCGATGGTGCCGGAGAGTGTGGGCCACAGGATGGAGGCCGCGGAGCAGCGACCAGGTGAGCAATGTGAAGCCCCGACCCGTCCGGACCCACTGACCCACCAAGCGCCACCGCCCTGTCCCTCCACTGTCCCGCAGGCCTTCCCCGCCAGCCCCGCAAATGCTCGGTGGGGCACCGGAGGCCTGCCCGAAACCCCCGCAGACGGAGCCTGGGGAGGGGTGGACCCCGATCAGCTAGTGGGCCCCCTACCGAGTCCCCCTGTGAGTCTCCTGGGAGCGACATCCCCGGGAGTGCACTGGGACGCAGCGCCCATAGAGAGTAGGGGACTGCAAAAGCCCCTGCGCCCCAAGGAAACCGCACTGCCAAACGAGCTGACCTGCCGGAGATTGGTGCAGGAGTACCAGCAGGAGCGGGAGGCCCGGGAGGAGACGGCCTCAGAAGAACCGGAGTGGCGCCGCACTATGCCAGCGTGCGGCGTCTCCCCTGTCAGCAGCAGCCGCAGCACTGCCCCAACGCAGGCCCAAGCCGCAGAACTGAGCAGCGGGCCTGCAACAGCCACGCAGGAGACACAGACCCGGATCTCCATGGCTTGTTTGATGCAAGGTGCACGGCCAAAGCAGGACACCAAAGATCACAGCAACAGCCCCCTGCAAACAAGCAGCCATTTGCTGGAACGCAGTGTTGTGCCTGCAAGCAGCCCTACTTCTATTCAGGCTGCAGCGCCTCGCAGAAGGTCAGTGACCAGTGCCCAGGGCCCTGCCAAAGAAGGACCCCTGCAATGAAGAGTGAGCAGCTGAACTGTATATAGCCCCTGTCTGCCCCTCATTCTTTTCGAAGATGACACCCTTTCCTACTGTGCTGCCCCTGATTCTTTTTGAAGACGTCACCCCCCATGTTATGTGTTACCGGGCCACTGAACTGGAACGTGGGCCCCGGTGGAAGTGTATGTGTCATGTCCTACCAGGCCACTGGACTTAGTGGCTGGTATGTTGTTGATATGTCTTATGTAACCAGGCCATTGGACTTAATGGCTGGTTGATGATGTCACTTTTGTTTGATCGAAAGAAACGAACTGCCGGGCTACTGGACTTGTAGTAGCCAAGAATGTAATTAGTTGCACCCGTTGTGCCCCCTACCAGAATTATGGGGGATTTGCTTGAACCGTGCAATGGACTGGAAGTGCACACTTAGATTTTTCTTTATAAGAAGTTTGCAACGTTTATGATATGTGCCTCCCATAAAGGGAAGAAATGTTTTACTGTTTTATGTTATTGCATACCAAAAATGTTTTGCAGTTCACCCACTTGTTTTTGTTGTTTTTCAGCCCGAGGACGTGCTGGGATTTGCTGTGGGGGAGTGTGGCGCCCCTGAGGCTTCCGTCGCCACAGGTCATTGCACCCCACCAGCGGTGTGATGCCCCATTCTGGGAGAGGAAGAGAGTGAACTCCGGTCCCCTGGTAAATCCACACTACACCCATTGCTAGGGACACACAGGACCAGGGAAAGTGGCTGGCAACCCTCCCATGCTGCATGCTGGGAGGGGCCGTAAGACCCATCCCTGCTCCCATAGGTGACAGCTTAGCAACTGGGGAGGTGGGAGGAGCCGAGGAGAGCAGACAGAGATAGGAAGGTCAAGTTTAGTCAGTTCGCTCAGGGAGTGAGAGAGTGAGGAGTGAGCATGTAGTTGGAGGAGGAGAACGAGAGCAAGGAGGGAGGAGGAGGCCTGCTGGAAGCAGGCAAGGAGGAGAAAGAAGAGAAGAAAAGAAAGGGTCGCAGGGCCGCGGGTAGTCCTGTAGGTACCACGAGCTGTCCTTGTTGGGTACCGAAGCCGAGGGCCCAGAGGCGCTACGAGTAGCTGCAGGCTGCGGTGGCCTGGTCCACAGTGACATCGGTGGAGTGATTAGCTGCGACAGGGGACGGTCCCTAGAGACTGGAGGAGTGAAAAGACAATCTCCAAACAGTAAAAACCGAGGCCCAGGGACGTTGCAAGCTCCCAGGGCCAGAACCCAGAGCAGCCCTTCAGAAAAGGGGTAATCAGCCGACAGGTGACCCCCAGCCTGGAGACTGTAATGGAGGCCAAGCCAAGTCCATCTTAACAAGGCAAGGCTAGTGAAGACAGCAGAGAAAGAGACACTAAGCGGAGGGTACCGGATTTCACACTCTGAATCACCCAGAAGACGGAGGTCCCTGACAGCGGTCTCAGCAGTCCAAGGGTCCTGCATGCCCTGACAAGAACTGTGAGTAAAGAACTTGAACTGCACCTCTGAAGTTGCCTCAGTTATTTCATCTGCATAGACATTCACAAGCACCAACTGTGCCCCGGGCATTGCTCCACCTGTGGGGAGCAGTACCACCATTGCTGCCATAACATCCCCCGGAGGCCTCACATAGCAGCGGCGGTTTATTAGCCGCATACCACAGGTGGCGTCACGAACACAACCATTAACAAGCAAGCCACATATTCTACTGACACCCACCAGGGCCACGGAGCCGGGCCCAGCCACCACTAACTACCACCGGACTAGTCCGGCCCGGCACCGGGTGTCCCATAGCCCTGGGGTGGGCGAGTCACTCCCTTCGCGCTCTTTGTCAGGCACGCCCCCCTTCTTCCTGCGCTCGGCGAGGCTAATGGCGGCGGCAGTTTGCAGACAGTAACACAGTCTTTTAAGCACAGTTTCTGCAGGCGCACAGTACCCAGTGGGACCGGGCACGAAATCCTGTTCGTGACGCCAAAGTTGACTCGCCCACCCCAGGGCTGTGGGACACCCGGTGCCGGGCCGGACTAGTCCGGTGGTAGTCAGTGGTGGCTGGGCCCGGCTCCGTGGCCCTGGTGGGTGTCAGTAGAATATGTGGCTTGATGAATAAAGTTTGTGTTCGTGACGCCACCTGTGGTCTGCGGCCATTAAGCCGCCGCTGCTGTGTAAGGCCTCCGGGGTGATGTTATGGCAGCAATGGTGGTACTGCTCCCCACAGGTGCAGCGGAACCCCGGGAACACTGTTAGTGCTCGTGAAAGTCTATGGTGTTGTGTGGCTAACACGGTGCAGGGCCGACAGGCAATGAAAGAACCAGGCACAAACAACAGTCTCTTTACCTTTTCCTCTTTTACTTTGGGAACAGTCCAGTCCTGGGAGACCGTTACAGGTGGTGATGAGGATCCGGTCGGCCTGGAAGTACTTGGGGTGATCTTTCTGGCCAGATGAGTATGAGGCCTACTCCTGTGCTTTTCTTTGTTATGATAGGACCCTGCTTCTCTGAATCCAGCAATGGCCCTCTTTGCTGCTGGGACTGATGGTACATCCCTTTCCCTCTGTAGTAGGCTGCGCAGGCCCTCTCTGGTGCTTCTCTGCTGGAGTCCACACCGGGCCCTGATGCTGCAGCTGTACCTTCGGGCTGTTTATGGGCCAGGTGCTTACAGCTCTCCTGCCCTTCGGATTCGGCTACCAGGGAGTATTTTAAGCCCTGGTGGCCACAGACTCCGATGTCCGAGTCTCTTCGCTGCCTCTCTGCTACTCCTGCTTCCCTGGGCCAAGCTACTCTAGCTCTAGGCCCCAGATCCACAGGACAGCACACTCTGCATCTGCTCACTGTCACTTCTCTCTACAGACTGACTCTACTTCCTCCCTCAGGTCAGACTTGAGGAAAGCTCCCTGGAATTCCAGGTTCAGAGCTCCCCCTGCTGGCCGGAGGGAGAACTGCGGTGGATGTTAAACTTGCTGGCCAATGGACCTCCCAATTACCTCCAGGCTCAGCATTAACCCTTTGGAAGGGCAATGCTGTTGTGGCGACCAGGTCCTGGGGCGCCACACATGTGACGCCCTGGACTAGCCAGGGGTCACAGGTAACAACACACACACACACACACACCCCCACCCTAGGCAGTTACAGCAGTCAGACAAAAACCCTTGTTGCCTCCCTCCAGGGTCTGATGTCCACACCAGGTGGGGTGGAGCCAGGCGGTTGGCCCCACCCACCGAGGAGTTCACAGGCCTGGAGGCAGGAAAAGCAGGCAGATTGTGTCAGGCAGTGACAGTGAGAGGAGTGAACACTTGGGTGTCTGGGTTGGAGCCCAGGCACTGACAGCAAGGTTGGCAGACGGTGGTGGCCGTCTGCAGGAGTCAGCAGAACTCTGCGGAACCGTAGGACCGGGGATGGGCGGTGGCCCGCCGGTACCGAATCGGGGAGCGGAGTGAAGTTGAGCACACAGGCACGGCCATCGGACCCCGACCAGGCTTGGAGCCGCCGTCAATAGTCAAATCCGAATGTGACAGGGACCCCCGGGGTTCCCTAACAACCAAGTCCCGATTGAAGGCAACCGCTCACACCGTGAGGATATACAGCCACCGCCACAGGCTAGAGATCCAAGGGCCAGCGCCTGTGGGCAAAACGGGCTCCTACGGCACCTATACGCCGGGGAGCGGACTACCGGTGGGCAACCACAGGAGTCAGAACATTCTAAAAGGTGCAGGGAAAGACAGCCACCATCAGCCGTCCGGGGAGAGCACAACATCAACACTGCAGCCGGCTGCGGGACCCGTCCATCCGGCCGTTTTGGTTTACCAGAGACTTTGTCAGTGATTGTCTGAGTGAGTACACCAGTGCCGTCCGGCACCGCGCAGTCCCTGCACCCCAGCTATCCAGCCTCCCCGTCACACCACCGGGCCCCGGGATCACCAAACCCCCTACCCACAGAGGGGATAACATCCCAGCTGCACCCTACCATCTCTCCCGGGATCCCCGTTACCAGCAGCGGTGGTGCCATCATCACCACGGTGTGGACATCAAACCTGGAGGGTGGTGACAAGGCTTTTAAGTTTGACTGTTGTTACCTAACTGGGAGGGGGTGTGTAGTGTTGTTGTGTCTACCTGGGACGACCTGGATAGTCCAGGGCGTCACATCAGCGGGAGAAGAGGTATTAGGTTGCACACCAAGCAAAAAATCATCAGTCCGATATGTCATAAAAGTAAAATTCTGCCCATCACAAATTTTGCAGTGGTGAGTGGGAACGCAGTGCAATGGGAGTGTGGCCAAGAAACTCCTTCAATGGCCCTGCCTTGCCGCGGAGGTTGGCCCCCTATACCTAGACGCAATGGCGCCTCCACTCGTCGGCGGCTCATCCTTCTTTCCCTGCGCTGTTCTCTAGTGCAGCTGATCTGGGAGATAGGGGAGGGCGGAAACAAATTGCACTGCAATTAGGGACTCAGTCACCAAAAACACACACATTTGGAGCAGTATCAAGTAAATACAGTAAATGTCTCATGGACTATGCTTGTTCCTACTATAGTGTTACCCCATTAAATATAACAGTTCATTATTCTCAAGTACTTAGTGCCTCAGCAATACTTACAGTCAAATGACTCACTGTGAGTATTAAGTGCTATACGTACATGTACCGCCCTGGGGGCTCGGCTGCCTGCCGAGCCGCTCGGATCCGGGCTCGGGTTGTCGGTGGCTCGAGCACCTCCGGAAAAGGGGGTTGATCTTGCTGGCGCTAATAATGCCGCCATTGTGCCCCTTACATGGTAATAATGCCGCCATTGTGCCCCTTACATGGTAATAATGCCGCCACTGTGCCCCTTACATGGTAATAATGCTGCCACTGTGCCCCTTACATGCTAATAATGCCACCACTGTGCCCCTTACATGGTAATGCTGCCGCCACTGTGCCCCTTACATGCTAATAATGCCACCACTGTGCCCCTTACATGGTAATGCTGCCGCCACTGTGCGCCTTACATGCTAATAATGCCACCACCATGCCCCTTACATGGAAATAATGCAGCCACTGTGCCCCTTACCTGCTAATAATGCCACCACTGTGCCCCTTACATGGTAATAATGCTGCCACTGTGCCCCTTACATGCTAATAATGCCACCACCGTGCCCCAGATAAAAAAGTGTTAAGGCATTATTTTTACTTTAATTCCATCACTTTACAGCTTCCAGTGAATGCGGCTGATGTCTTCATATCAGAATTATGGGCTATAAATACGGATCACTTATTATTATAATTATTTATTACGGTTCTACAATGTGCCAATAAAAAATATTGTCCTGTGATGTTTTAAATAGCCATCCAGAAAAAAACATGACAGCCCTGCCGGCCACATTCCAACTAGATGGGCGCTGCCTCAATCAATGACAGTGTCTGCAGAAAAGCCACAAACAGTCTAGTCTGAATGTGGCCGGAAGAACGAATATGGCTTAGGTGTAGTCACATGACTGTCATATCCTCACAGCCCGCAGTGTGCACAATGTAAGGATTCACAAATCAGCAGCCACATAAAGAGACTCCAGACTTGTGGACACCCCCTTTAAATGCAATGCAGCTTATGCCATGGTTACAATACCAGCAAAAATGCATTTTGCTGCCTTCTCTCTGACACCTTAGGGCACCGCCTTGTGCCTAATGACAGAAGCAGCCATGGCTCCAGGTGGGTGTCACACGGTATTTTGCACAACTGTGATGGCTGCATTGGGCCTTGTTCAGATTGCAGATTCTGACATTCTTCCCAAAGGTCTCTCTGCTGTCTGGGGTCAACACAGACAGACTCGGGCGTCGACCTGCTGTGTGCTGATCCATAGGCAGGCTAGTTAATCTCTGCTGATCTCTTTGCTCCTTTGGTCACATGTTGTGGGGAGACCTATCACATCTGCTGCCCTCCTACTTATGCTGGTTGAATCCTTCCACCCGTGCCTGCTATAGTTTATTCTATCTTGGTCTGTGAGGTGTGGTGGTCTCAGACTTAAGAGTGAAAGTTCTGCTGATTGATTGGATCGGTTGTGGAGGTTACCCCTGTTAGTTTTGTAGCTTCCTTCCTACTCTTGTTTACCTCCTGAACCTTTTATTGTCTTTACCTGTGTGACACAGTTTTGGCTTTCTGTTGCCTGTCTTTATCTGTGGGTTTCATCATATTTATGTCCTTTCACTCCCTGGAAGGAGAGGGAATCAGATCAGGACTGGTCATGTTCATGGCCAATAAGGAGACTCAGGCCTCTCCACCACCAAGAGTATCCCTGAGGTTAAACATAGACCCCCTAGCTTGAAAGACAGCCTAGGAACCCTGTTCACTGCTATCCCATAGTCATTGTGTAAGTGGGCCGCTTTGTTGCCCCCTCTGCCCCCCAATACCTACTCTACTGGGCAGTGCTGTTATAGTTTTATTTACTGACAAAATTGATGAAAAAAATCCCAGAATGATGCAATTTCACTCCCCCACCGAAGCCTATCAGTAGAAGCTATATTCTTGTTCATAGGAGCAGTATAATAGTAGTTATAGTCTTGTACATAGGGGCAGTATTATAGTAGTTATATTCTAGTATGTAGGGGGCAGTATTATAGTAGTTATATTCTTGTACATAGGAGGCAGTATTATAGTAGTTATATTCTTGTTCATAGGAGCAGTATAATAGTAGTTATAGTCTTGTACATAGGGGCAGTATTATAGTAGTTATATTCTTGTTCATAGGAGCAGTATAATAGTAGTTATATTCTTGTACATAGGGGCAGTATTATAGTAGTTATATTCTAGTATGTAGGGGGCAGTATTATAGTAGTTATATTCTTGTATATAGGGGCAGTATTATAGTAGTTATATTCTAGTATATAGGGGGCAGTATTTTAGTAGTTATATTCTTGTACATATGGGGCAGTATTATAGTAGTTATATTCCTGTACATAGGGGCAGTATTATAGTAGTTATATTCCTGTACATAGGGGCAGTATTATAGTAGTTATATACTTGTACATAGGGGCAGTATTATAGCAGTTATATTCTTGTACATAGGGGCAGTATTATAGTAGTTATATTCTTGTACATAGGGGCAGTATTATAGTAGTTATATTCTTGTACATAGGGGGCAGTATTATAGTAGTTATATTCTTGTACATAGGGGCAGTATTATAGTAGTTATATTCTTGTACATAGGGGCAGTATTATAGTAGTTATATTCTTGTACATAGGGGGCAGTATTATAGTAGTTATATTCTTGTACATATGGGGCAGTATTATAGTAGTTATATTCCTGTACATAGGGGCAGTATTATAGTAGTTATATTCCTGTACATAGGGGCAGTATTATAGTAGTTATATTCTTGTACATAGGGGCAGTATTATAGTAGTTATATTCTTGTACATAGGGGGCAGTATTATAGTAGTTATATTCTTGTACATAGGGGCAGTATTATAGTAGTTATATTCTTGTACATAGGGGCAGTATTATAGTATATATTCTTGTACATATGGGGCAGTATTATAGTAGTTATATTCCTGTACATAGGGGCAGTATTATAGTAGTTATATTCCTGTACATAGGGGCAGTATTATAGTAGTTATATTCTTGTACATAGGGGCAGTATTATAGTAGTTATATTCTTGTACATAGGGGGCAGTATTATAGTAGTTATATTCTTGTACATAGGGGCAGTATTATAGTAGTTATATTCTTGTACATAGGGGCAGTATTATAGTATATATTCTTGTACATATGGGGCAGTATTATAGTAGTTATATTCCTGTACATAGGGGCAGTATTATAGTAGTTATATTCCTGTACATAGGGGCAGTATTATAGTAGTTATATTCTTGTACATAGGGGCAGTATTATAGTAGTTATATTCTTGTACATAGGGGGCAGTATTATAGTAGTTATATTCTTGTACATAGGGGGCAGTATTATAGTAGTTATATTCTTGTATATAGGGGGCAGTATTATAGTAGTTATATTCCTGTACATAGGGGCAGTATTATAGTAGCTATATTCTTGTACATAGGGGCAGTATTATAGTAGTTATATTCTTGTACATAGGGGGCAGTATTATAGTAGTTATATTCTTGTACATAGGGGCAGTATTATAGTAGTTATATTCTTGTATATAGGGGCAGTATTATAGTAGTTTTAGTCTTGTACATAGGGAGCAGTATTATAGTATCAGTATTTTTGCAAGAAGTATCAGTAATTTTTTATTTTAGATGACATAATTTACATTTCATAATATAATAGGGCCAACGGACCTTTACGCAACTTATTAAACTTCAGAACCCTGATTAGTTACTATGACTGAAGGCTTTAGGCTGCCATTTATATATATATATATATATATATATATATATATATATATATATATATATATATATATTTATTTATATATACATACATTGCCTTGCAAAAGTATTCAGCCCCCTTGAACTTTTCAACCTTTTCCCACATTTCAGGATTCAAACATAAAGATAAAAATTTTAATGTTCTGGTGAAGAATCAACAAGTGACACAATTGTGAAGATGAACGATATTTATTGCTTATTTTAAACTTTTGTAAATAATAAATAACTGAAAATTGGGGCGTGCAATATTATTCATCCCCTGTAAGTGAATACTTTGTAGCGCCCCCTGTTGCTGTGATTACAGCTGCAGTCTCTTGGGGTATGTGTCTATCAGTTTTGCACATGGAGAGGCTGAAATTCTCGCCCATTCTTTGTAAACAGCTGGAGCTGAGTGAGGTTGGATGGAGGCGTTTGTGAACAGCAGTTTTCAGCTCTTTCCACAGATTCTCGATTGGGTTCAGGTCTGGGCTGTGACTTGGCCATTCTAACACCTGGATACGTTTATTTGTGAACCATTCCTTTGTAGATTTTGCTTTATGTTTTGGGTCATTGTTTTGTTGGAAAACAAATCTCCGTCCCAGTCTCAGGTCTTTTGCAGACTCCAACAGGTTTTCTTCAAGAATGGTCCTGTATTTGGCTCCATCCATCATCCCATCAATTTTAACCATCTTCCCTGTCCCTGCTGAAGCAAAGCAGGCCCAAACCATGATGCTGCCACCACCATGTTTGACAGTGGGGATGGTGTGTTCAGGGTGATGAGCTGTGTTGCTTTTACACCAAACATATCGTTTGTCATTGTGCCCAAATATTTAAATTTTGGTTTCATTTGAGCAGAGCACCTTCTTCCACATGTCTGGTGTCTCCAGGTGGCTTGTTGCAAATGTTAAACGACACTTGTTATGGATATCTTTGAGAAATGGCTTTCTTCTTACCACTGTTCCATAAAGGCCAGGTTTGTGCAGTGTACGACTGATTGTTGTCCTATGGACGGACTCTCCCACCTGTAGATCTCTGCAGTTCATCCAGAGGGATCATGGGCCTCTTGGCTGCATCTCTGATCAGTCTTCTCCTAGTTTGAGATGATAGTTTGGATGGACGGCCGGGTCTTGGTAGATTTGCAGTGGTATGATGCTCCTTCCATTTCAATATGATTGCTTGCACAGTGCTCCTTGGGATGTTTAAAGTTGTGGAAATCTTTTTGTAACCAAATCCGGCTTTAAACTTCTCCACAACAGTATCCTGGACCTGGCTGTTGTGTTCCTTGGTCTTCATGATGCTCTCTGCGCTTTACACAGAACCCTGAGACTATCACAGAGCAGGGGCATTTATACGGAGACTTGATTACACACAGGGGCTTATATTTATCATCATCAGTCATTTAGGATAACATTGGATCATTCAGAGATCCTCAATCAACTTCTGGAGTGAGTTTGCTGCACTGAAAGTAAAGGGGATGAATAATATTGCACACCCCAATTTACAGTTATTTATTTTTTACAAAAATTTAACATAAGCAATTAATTTTGTTCAACTTCACAATTGTGTCCACTGGTTGTTGATTCTTCAACAAAAAATTAAAATGTTTTATCTTTATATTTGAAGCCTGAAATGTGGGAAAA
Organism: Anomaloglossus baeobatrachus; assembly: GCF_048569485.1. Lineage (NCBI taxonomy): Eukaryota > Metazoa > Chordata > Amphibia > Anura > Aromobatidae > Anomaloglossus > Anomaloglossus baeobatrachus. Next base: position 291,063,714 of record NC_134359.1, on the reverse strand, counting down.
GGTTGAAAAGTTTAAGGGGGCCGAATACTTTCACAAGGCACTGTAGATAATTATATACAGGAGATGCCCAGGTTTTTTTTATATATATATATATATATATATATATATATAAATTTATATATATATATATATTTATATATATATATATATATATATATATATATATACATATATATATGTGTATATATATATGTATATATATATATATATATATATATATATATATATATATACAGGTAAAATATATCTTTGTACCGTGTTAGCCAGTAGAGATAAAGTAAATTGTTTAAAAGAACCAACTGAGGACTCTCTGTTCTTTTAAACAATTTATATATATATATATATATATATATATATATATATAATTTAGTGTATATAAGATTCCCTGTAGAATAGGTATTTTTTTGTCCAGTGTGACTGTAACTTTTGCCGGGTTTGCAGCATTCATGGAAAGACTTATTGTTTCTCGTGACATTGCTGTAGGGTAAATATAGGTTTTTAGCCTTTTCCCAGTGTCGTGTATCATTTACGAGCTCGTGCAGATTGTATTTGTTAGAAGGTGGCAGCCGTCAGCGAGGAGAGATCCGTCCCCAATAAATATGATAATATATGTATTTCTATTTGAAGGAACATCGCACACATTATACTTATATTTCATAACTCTCGCAGAACAAGTATTCAATATCCCAGAAAATGTGTTGAGGTTTTAATAAGAGGCACTCCACCCAAAATATAAATGATGAAGGTTAATTTTAATTTTTATCTTAGTGTGACGCCCTGGGCAAGCCAGGGGTCACAGGTCATCACACCACCACACCCTACACCCCAGTTAGGAACACCAAAGCTAACCAAAAATCCTTGTTGCTTTCCTCCAGGGGCTGATGTTCACACCAGGGGGTGGGCCAGGCGGTTGGCTCTGCCCACCGAGGAGTACACAGCCCTGGAGGCGGGAAGAACCAGGCAGATGAGTTTAGGAGGAGGAAGTAGAAGGAGGAAAGTTTAGCTCAGGGGGAGCTTGAGTGAGGAAGGAGTAAACAGTGAAGTGAAAGTGAAGTAGTAGTAGAGCAAAGAAGAAAAGAGCAAAAGTAAGAGGAGAAAAGCCTGAAGTGAGTCCAGCTGTGTGCAGGACAGAGTCAGCAAGGTCAGCAACGGCGGTGATTGTCCGGAGGGGTGACTGTTCGGAAGTTCCTGGAAGGACCGCGGACGGGTGGTGGCCCGGCGGTCTGGAGCAGTGTACAAAGGACAGTCAGCACCAGGGCAGGGTCCTCTCGGACCCCGGCAAGGCTAGGAGGCGCCATAATTTGCCAAATCCGTCAGTGAAGGGGACGGCTGTCTCCCAACAACCAAGTCCCGATTGAAGGCAACAGCCCAACCATTAAAACAGAGACACCGCAACCGCCAGGGCACCAGTTTCTGAGGGCCAGCGTCTGCGGGCAAAGAGTAGAGCTCCTCCGGTCCAGCTTGAAGCCGGGGAGCGGGTTACCGGTGGGAACCCATCGAAACCATCAACAACATAGGTGCAGGACAAAGGGACATCACCGTCACCTACTGGGGAAAGCAATTGCAGCCGTCCGTGGGAACCGTCTTTCCAGCCGTGTGGTTTACCGAAAAACTGTGTCAACGTCTCAGGCTGAGTGAGTACCACAGTGCCGCAAGGCACAGCGCTGCCCCCGCGTCCCTGCGCCCACCAAGCCCTGCACCTCCCACCTCATCACTGGGCCCCGGGATCACCAACCCCTACCCACGGAGGGGCAACACAACAACTTGCTGCTTCACACCATCACTCCCGGGATCCCCACACCGAGCAGCGGTGGTGCTAACAGATCACCACAACCGTGGGTGGCGTCACGGACAATAGACTATATTCCAAAACCCAATCCCCTTTCACTCACGGGCGAGGAGCGCCGCTCGAGAACCCCCGGGATCCGGCCCACCGCTCGAGCCACCACTTAGCCGCAGCAGCCGGACCCGAGCAGAGGGGTGAGCGCAGTGCTGACACCCTCCTCCCCGCCCGCGACAACTTGGCGTCACGAACAGGATCTTACCGCTCTGCCGTCTGGTAGAGGTGCGCCTTTTTACCGCCGGAGGTATCCGGCTGAAAAATTTCGGAAATCGCCATCTTTGGCGCGAAAAGTTCCCGCTCGAGCGTCTTCTCGAGTAGTGGAGGCGCGAAGGCCAAAACTCTGCCCCAAGAGAGGAGGGGCCGGAAAGAGCAAAGGGGGACGCGATGGCGGCTGGCTGCATGTAAGCGCAGCTATAAAAGCAGGGATGCCAGGACTCTGCAGACATCTTGTTCCTGGGAAAAGCCGCCAGCAACATGTGGATGCCGTCCCGCGACACCGTAGCCCCCGCACCAGGAACCGCGGCGTGGGTGGAAATCCGGACCGCGCAGCTCTACCTAAGGCTACAGGTCAAGATGCAGCTCCTCATGGAGGAGTGGGAGGCCAACATGGCGGACGTTATAGCGGCCGTGCGGAGACGCGAGGAGGGAGCGGAGGAAGGGAGGGTGAGTGACCCACGCCCCGATGCCCTGGAAGGGCCGGTCATCGCGGCTGCGGGACCCGGTCCAAGCCCTCTCCCCCCGCTGCCTCCCTCGCCACCCGTCTCGGGGGCTGTGACCCCGCCACTAGGCCTGCTACCACCGCAACCGGTAGCAATACCCAGCATCCCCGCCCAGGCGGGCCGACCTGTAGCCGGAGCCCGTAGTCGACCGGAGGTGTTACCCTGGAAGGTCCCAAAGACTGAACCGGAGGCGTCCCCTGAAAAGTCCCCCGTGCCGGAGCTGATGACCCGCTCCGAGCCGAAGGCCCAGCAGCGGAAAGCCACTGTACCCATCCCCCACACCTCGGCTGAGGTAGCGCCGGGTTGTAGCTGTAAGGCAGCGCCCAAGGCCAAGACACCGCAGGACCCGCCGCCCAGATTCCTGACAGTGGGCAACGTCCAGAATGTCCCGCGGGGCCCGACCCGTGCGCCGGAGTTCGCAGCAGTTCCATATTGGGATAGGGAGCCGGTACCGCTGGGCCTGGAGATCAGTGAACGGGAGAGGAAGAAGGCCGAGCTGGTGGCCCGAGCGATAAGGGAGAAGGAGAATCTCCGACAAGCCACGTTCCGTGTCCGGGGTCTGCTGTACGAGGGGCAGGTGAGGCGGTTTGATGTCCGCCGGGGCTATGGGTTTATTTATGAACCGGGCCTGGAGGCCGAAGTGTTTGTAGCCCGGCGGGATGTAAATGCCCACCTGCCCGAAGAGCATCCTGGCCGCAACCTAATGCCGGGTGACATTGTCCAGTATACCCGGCACTGTGGAGATAGAGGGTGGTTTGCCCTGGATGTAAAACTAAGCGGCAGCCAGGAGAGCCGAGTGGGTTCTGCACCCCCTCCCTCGGATGAGGCAGAAAGTCCGGAGTAGGGCAGCGGATGCCCGCTGCAGCAGTCCCCGTTGGGACCACCATTGTCTGAAGTTGTGTTTTTGTTTGAAAAAGTTGAAAAATGATGATAGCTGAAAATCATACCGAAGAAGTCATCTGATTAACCATGATTAAACCGGCCGGAGCCGGCACCGTTGTCCCCGTGGGGACCGTTTAAAAAAGTTTGCATGAGGAACTGCTCATGGACAAGCCCGAGAACTTGCAGGGCAACCACAAACGTTAGTGGCTTGTCAATAAGTTGTTTACCGTTACCGTTTCCGCATTGCCGCCTCCGGAGAGGCAGGTTGGAGGTAGGGCCCTCAGCAGAGCAGGCTGGGGCCCAGCCACCACAGGAACCGGTGGCTACCCTCTGGAGGTGAAGGACAGATCCCGCTCGGGTGACTTTGTGCTGGACTTGGGACAAGGGGTGCTGCCTGGGTTTTAGGGGCAGCATCAGGGTGGCCAGGTTGCTTGGGTGGGAGAGAGCGGAAACCGTAACCGTGAACCGTTTTGCAACGTTTAAGTAAAAGTGCCTCCCGTTATGGGAAGAAGTAATAAAAATGTATATATGTTACCGTTTACAATGTTATATATTTTTCAGAAAAATAAAACCGTGTTGGACAGGCAGCCCGCGGACGGTCTGTATTTTGCTAAGGGGGAATGTGACGCCCTGGGCAAGCCAGGGGTCACAGGTCATCACACCACCACACCCTACACCCCAGTTAGGAACACCAAAGCTAAACCAAAATCCTTGTTGCCTTCCTCCAGAGGCTGATGTTCACACCAGGGGGTGGGCCAGGCGGTTGGCTCTGCCCACCGAGGAGTACACAGCCCTGGAGGCGGAAGAACCAGGCAGATGAGTTTAGGAGGAGGAAGTAGAAGGAGGTGAAGTTTAGCTCAGGGGGAGCTTGAGTGAGGAAGGAGTAAACAGTGAAGTGAAAGTGAAGTAGTAGTAGAGCAAAGAAGAAAAGAGCAAAAGTAAGAGGAGAAAAGCCTGAAGTTGGTCCGGCTGTGTGCAGGACAGAGTCAGCAAGGTCAGCAACGGCGGTGATTGTCCGGAGGGGTGACTGTTCGGAAGTTCCTGGAAGGACCGCGGACGGGTGGTGGCCCGGCGGTCTGGAGCAGTGTACAAAGGACAGTCAGCACCAGGGCAGGGGCCTCTCGACCCCGGCAAGGCTAGGAGTCGCCATAATTTGCCAAATCCGTCAGTGAAGGGGACGGCTGTCTCCCAACAACCAAGTCCCGATTGAAGGCAACAGCCCAACCATTAAAACAGAGACACCGCCACCGCCAGGGCACCAGTTTCTGAGGGCCAGCGTCTGCGGGCAAAGAGTAGAGCTCCTCCGGTCCAGCTTGAAGCCGGGGAGTGGGTTACCGGTGGGAACCCATCGAAACCATCAACAACATAGGTGCAGGACAAAGGGACATCACCGTCACCTACTGGGGAAAGCAAGTGCAGCCGTCCGTGGGAACCGTCTTTCCAGCCGTGTGGTTTACCGAAAAACTGTGTCAACGTCTCAGGCTGAGTGAGTACCACAGTGCCGCAAGGCACAGCGCTGCCCCCGCGTCCCTGCGCCCACCAAGCCCTGCACCTCCCACCTCAACACTGGGCCCCTGGATCACCAACCCCTACCCACAGAGGGGCAACACAACAACTTGCTGCTTCACACCATCACTCCCGGGATCCCCACACGGAGCAGCGGTGGTGCTACAGATCACCACAACCGTGGGTGGCGTCACGGACAATAGACTATATTCCAAAACCCAATCCCCTTTCACTCACGGGCGAGGAGCGCCGCTCGAGAACCCCCGGGATCCAGCCCACCGCTTGAGCCACCACTGAGCAGCAGCAGCCGGACCCGAGCAGAGGGGTGAGCGCAGTGCTGACACCCTCCTCCCCGCCCGCGACATTAGCGTCTTCTAGGAATAACTGACCTGGCATGCCTTATATCATGCACAGTGTACACACACGACTTCACACAATAAAGTCTTTGCCTCAAAAGTAGAGATGAGCGAACCCGCTGGCTGGACTTAAAAAAAAAAAAGTCTGGTTCAGGACTGGACTTGAACCCAAACACTGAACCCCATATAAGTCTATGGGGACCTGGACTTGTGTGCTGTAAAATGGTGCTAGCCAGGGCTAGAGGGCTGCAAAAGGAAGAAATATGGGTATTAGAGCAGGACAGTTAGGGGTACTTTGCACGCTGCGACATCGCAGGCCGATGCTGCGATGCCGAGCGCGATAGTCCCCGCCCCCGTCACAGCTGCGATATCCTTGTGATAACTGCCGTAGCGAACATTATCGCTACGGCAGCTTCACATGGACTCACCCGTCCTGCGACCGTCGCTCTGGCCGGCGACCCGCCTCCTTATTAAGGGGGCGGGTCGTATGGCGTCACTGCGACGTCACACGGCAGGCGGCCAATAGGAGCGGAGGGGCGGAGATTTGCGGGATGTAAACATCCCGCCCACCTCCTTCCTTCCGCATATCCTACGGAAGCCGCAGTGACGCCGGTAGGAGATGTTCCTCGCTCCTGCGGCTTCACACACAGCGATGTGTGCTGCCGCAGGAGCGAGGAACAACATCGGACCGTCGCGTCAGCGTAATCATGGATTACACCGACGTTGCACCGATGATACGATTACGACGCTTTTGCGCTCGTTAATCATATCATCGAGCCTTTACACACTGCGATGTCGCATGCGATGCCGGAAGTACGTCATTTTCAATTTGACCCCACCGACATCGCACCTGCGATGTCGTAGTGTGCAAAGCCCGCCTTACAGTGCCTTGTGAAGTATTTGGCCCCCCTTAAATTTTTCAACCTTTTATCACATTTTAGGCTTTAATGTTCTGGTGAAGAATCAACAAGTGGGACACAATCGTGAAGTTGAACGAAATTTATGGCTTATTTTAATCTGTTTTAAAAAATAAATAACTGAAAATTGGGGCGTGCAATATTATTTATCCCCTTTACTTTCAGTGCAGCAAACTCACTCAAGAAGTTTATTGAGGATCTCTGAATGATCCAATGTTGTCCTAAATGACTGATTGTAACAGCGTGTCCCTCCCCCGCCTGTGCTCATGGTGTAATAGTCCTGTCCCTCCTTTGTACTGCTTCTGCTGGGAGATTGTTTGTTCTTCTCAGCATGGGACTTCTCCAACCACAACTTGGTAAACAGAACAGAGCCAGGAGTCTAAAGTCCATTCATGTATCAGATGTCTAGGGGGAGGTGTGCCCACCTAAGGGGCTGATCCCAAGAGAGAAGAACAATGAGACCCATGTTAGGTTAGTTGGATCTCGGCTGGAGAAGCACTAGGATCTATAGCTGAGGCTGGATTCTAGGGCCTGTGTATGGACTGTTACAGACTGGAGATCAGTGGCCACTTGGGATTGTGCTTTATTGTTCCCCCTGTTGGACTCAAGGAACTCATATAAGGACCATTGCCCTATTTTTCCTGCATCGGAATACCAGGCGGTGCCCCTGGATCTTTTGTTTTGTTGTAGACTCCTTGCAGACTTTAAGGATTTATATTTGTTTGGTGCTTTATCTTTGTGGTTCCAATAAAGCCCTTTGGATTGTTCCTTGGCCTGGCGTCCCTCACTGCTCTGTCGCATACCCTGTCACACTGATGATGATGAATATAAGCCCCCTGTGTGTAATCAAGTCTCCGTATAAATGCACCCTGCTCTGTGATAGTCTCAGTGTTCTGTGTAAAGCACAGAGAGCATCATGAAGACCAAGGAACACGACAGGCAGGTCCGTGATACTGTTGTGGAGAAGTTTAAAGCCGGATTTGGTTATGAAAAGATTTCCAAAACTTTAAACTTCCCAAGGAGCACTGTGCAAGCGATCATATTATAATGGAAGGAGCATCATACCACTGCAGATCTACCAAGACCGGCCGTCCATCCAAACTTTCATCTCAAACAAGGAGAAGACTGATCAGAGAAGCAGCCAAGAGGCCCATGATCACTCTGGATGAACTGCAGAGGTCTACAGCTGAGGTGGGAGAGTCTGTCCATGGGACAACAATCAGTCGTACACTGCACAAATCTGGCCTTTATGGAAGAGTGTCAAGAAGAAAGAAATTTCTCAAAGATATCCATAAAAAGTGTCAGTTAAAGTTTGCACAAGCCACCTGGAGACAACAAACATGTGGAAGAAGGTGCTCTGGTCAGATGAAACCAAAATCAAACTTTTTGGGCACAATGCCAAACAATATGTTTGGCGTAAAAGTAACACAGCTCATCACCCTGAACACACCATCCCCACAGTCAAACATGGTGGTGGCAGCATCATGGTTTGGGCCTGCTTTTCTTCAGCATTGACAGGGAAGATGGTTAAAATGGATGGGAAGATGGATGGAGATAAATACAGGACCATTCTTGAAGAAAACCTTGTGGAGTCTGCAAAAGACCTGAGACTGGGACGGAGATTTGTCTTCCATCAAGACAATGATCCCAAACATAAAGCAAAAATCTACAATGGAATGGTTCACAAATGTATCCAGGTGTTAGAATGGCCAAGTCACAGTCCAGACCTGAACCCAATCGAGAATCTGTGGAAAGAGCTGAAAACTGCTGTTCACAAACGCCTCCATCCAACCTCACTCAGCTCCAGCTGTTTACAAAGGAAGAATGGGCGAGAATTTCAGTCTCTCCATGTGCAAAACTGATAGACACATTCCCCAAGAGAGACTGCAGCTGTAATCGCAGCAAAAGGTGGCGCTACAAAGTATTAACTTAAAGGTGATGAATAATATTGCACACCCCAATTTTCAGTTATTTATTTTTTTTAAAAGTTTAAAATGAGCAATAAATTTCGTTCAACTTCACAATTGTGTCCACTTGTTGTTGATTCTTCACTAGAACATTAACATTTTATCTTTATGTTTGAAGCCTGAAATGTGGGAAAAGGTTCAAAAATTCAAGGGGCCGAATACTTTTGCAAGGCACTGTATACTTATCTAGTTTCCCATGCGGCTGTCATATGGCTTCTGGTTCTGCTCATTAAGCCTCGTGCATATTCGCTGCTTCCCCCGCCCACCCTCTGTAAAAGTGTCTGTGATTGGTAGCAGTCAGACCACTAGTTGAGCCAGATCATTTCTGGTGTCAGGACTTTGTCACCGAGTAATTTCTCATTGTTCCACAAAATTCATGGGCATCTATGGTTTGATTTCTTTGCCTGTGTGGATCGGATGGGTTGTTACCGACATCTGGTGAGAAATTCATGTCAATAGCACTTTTAAAAAGATATTCACTTAGAAAATTGGTGACGAGTTCAATACTTATTCCACCCGCTGTAGATGCATGTGCGATAGGGTTAGATACAGCACAGATTGCTGCACATGATAGTCTCAGATACAGCAGCCTGGATACATTAATCCTGTTGAAAAAAATATATATCCGGCAATTTCAACTAAGTGATAGAGATAGGCTCAGCTCCAGGTACTCCGCAGCAGGACCTCTGCCAGCTGTATTCCTGGGAACGGCGGGGAGCTCAGAAGTTGGATCCCAACTGATTATGACTAAAGACTTGGTACATAAATAAATAGCCCAACCTTTGCCACGCTCGCTGATTGCAATCCTTCTGCCACCCTAAAATCCATCATTCACCTGCAGCGAGGGGGAAGTGACGCCGACATAACGCAAACTGTATGGGAACGAACCCCCAGACAATAGACGCGCGTCCCCGTACAGTTTACACACTGCGATGATCGAGGCATGTAAATAGTTACCTAAACTGCCGGATCGGCGCGCAACGGTGACGATCAGCGCGACTCGCAGCCAGCATAAGTGAGCTGAAAAACCGACCTTCATAGACACATCCTAAAAATCCAGGAGAAACCCTTCCCCTATACAATACCGGATATACCACACCATCAATGCAAAGTCAGGGACGCCTAATCTCCGTAACAAAACATTACACCGGAGCAATGGCGTCTCCCCATATAATGTATAGATAAGAAAGCACAACAAATCTGTTATGTTATTTTGCTTTTTTTATTGTTTATCTCTCTCTCTCTATATATATATGTAGTATATACACTGTCCATCTATCTATCTATCTATCTATCATCTATCTATCTATCTAGCTATCTATCTATCTATCCCTCTATCTATCCCTCTATCCCTCTATCTATCTATCTATCTATCTATCTATCTATCTATCTATCCCTCTATCTATCTATCTATCCATCTATCTATCCCTCTATCCCTCTATCTATCTATCTATCCCTCTATCTATCTATCTATCCCTCTATCTATCTATCCCTCTATCTATCTATCCCTCTATCTATCTATCCCTCTATCTATCCCTCTATCCCTCTATCTATCTATCTATCCCTCTATCTATCTATCTATCTATCTATCTATCCCTCTATCTATCCCTCTATCCCTCTATCTATCCCTCTATCTATCCCTCTATCTATCCATCTATCTATCTATCTATCCCTCTATCTATCTATCCCTCTATCTATCTATCTATCTATCCATCTATCCCTCTATCTATCTATCTATCCATCTATCCCTCTATCTATCCCTCTATCTATCTTATCCCCTCTATCTATCTATCTATCTATCTATCTATCCCTCTATCTATCTATCTATCCCTCTATCTATCTATCTATCTATCTATCTATCTATCTATCGCTCTATCCCTCTATCTATCCCTCTATCTATCTATCTATCTATCTATCTATCCCTCTATCTATCTATCTATCTATCTATCCCTCTATCTATCTATCCCTCTATCTATCTATCTATCTATCTATCTATCTATCCCTCTATCTATCTATCTATCCCTCTATCTATCTATCTATCTATCTATCTATCTATCGCTCTATCCCTCTATCTATCCCTCTATCTATCTATCTATCTATCCCTCTATCTATCTAGCTATCCCTCTATCTATCTATCCCTCTATCTATCTATCTATCCCTCTATCCCTCTATCTATCCCTCTATCTATCTATCCATCTATCCCTCTATCCCTCTATCTATCTATCTATCTATCTATCTAGTATCTATCTATCGCTCTATCTATCCCTCTATCTAT